>NW_005187450.1:976743-981574 GCF_000239375.1 Pundamilia nyererei
ATATTCTTCACCCTCATTGGCAGTCGTTTCAATTGCTCACCTCAAATTTCAGAAAAGTTTGACCCGCCCAGTTTGCTTTGCCAGTTATTTCCCTTGTCGTTGCTGAATGTCACTGAGTTTTCATGGTCACTGCTTACTGCTTCGAGTGTACGAGTCCTTAAAGTTTGGCATTTTAACATTGGGGTGTAAGGGGAGTGACTCACTTTTGGAGGCAGCCTGTAGTGGCTGTAGTGTTTGGCACTTCTTTGTCGGCTTACTTTTTCTAAATTGTCTCCAAAACAAGCAGGTAACTGTTTCCCACATACATCACAGTGATAGTGCCGGATTCAGAACCCATTTACAGGCAAACAAGACATGAAGCCAGAATGGATTTCCTTGAGTTGCCACTTAATCCTCCATCCAACATCAAGTAAACCTGCATAGACAAACATGTTAAAATGCCAAATTTTGCAGCTTAAAATACATGTTTTTAGCCTGGGACAAAAACCTGTTCTCTAAAGCTAATTTACCCCTTCATATCAATAAGGCCAGGGTAGGAGAAAGTATAAACCACCAATTTAAACTTAAGGCTTAAAGAAGAGATGTGACTGACTGGCTAGTGAATGCCGGCTGTAGCTGAGAAGTGATCACCAGGACTCAGCTCCTTCAATCAAGTAACTAAAGTGAACCTCCACATGATGTTTGTGGTGTTTTTGTGGGATTGTCTTAGTGCTACTTACAAACCACCTGTGAAATCTGTGATCCAGTTTTGGTCCAGTTTGTTATTAAGTCTGATGATGGTCGCTTAAGAAATTAACACAGCAGCAGCCAAAATGGTACCAACGAGGCTTCAATGAGGTTTCACAAATGACTGATGTGGCAGCGATTGTGCCCAACCACTCCGGGACCAACATGGAACCACAAAAGAAGGTTTCAGATAGTTTTACCTTCATTTAATTATGAGATTTATGACCCTACCCATAAAAACTTTTAACAACCGTCCTTTGAAATGACACACTTTTGCACTGACATCTTTCCAAATGAAAAAGAAAACTTTGAAGCTCTCTCATTTACCTCATTATCTAGCAATAACCAACCACAGCACTGTGCAATTCCCTGTCGGCTTTTCATTGAGGCAGATGTTTAAATTACCGGGGGCGCTACTTGGTCGCCAAGTTGAAGAAGGGATTCCCTCTTCTTTTTTTTTCCTCTGCTAATAATGAACATCTGTTTACTGTTCCCATACCTTTATCAGCTCTGGGGATAACAAGCCAGCTGCTGTAGATGTCTTTTAACTGTAACTGGACCAAGGTGTAGATGAAAGTGTGCATATAATAAACTTGCATGGGTTTTTTTGTTTGTTTTTTAAAAAACAATTATGCATATCCACATGGGGAAACATTTTTTGTCCATCAGTTATTTTTAACGCAGCCTCTCAGACAAACAGGGGAACATCAGTGCCCGACTCTCATCTGCCAGCATGTGAGAGGACTTCTCTCTCCCCGGCAGCATAAGCTCCCACTCTCACTGTACACGTGAGCGCTGACGTTGTGTTTATCTGATGTCAGGCAGATCAGACCCAGAGCTCGGCGTGCAGCAGCTGATCTGTGCGCCAACCAGCTGATAACTGCCACCGGCACAATCGCATTGCATTACGCAACTCTGCGTGTGTGTGTGTGTGTGTGTGTGTGTGTGCAGCGCTCATCATCATGATGTTCATATACTGCGGACAGCTGTTTAAGAAACATTTCAACTGTGTGATGCGCAGTCACATCAGTGCTTGTGAATTTAAGTTCTTTAAAATATGAAATAAGTTTGAAAGGATGGTTTTTCTTAAAGCAGCGCCTGTTGTTGCATTATAAGGAAGCGCTCTCTGGAATATTCACTTTTAATTGAATAGTGTTGTGTTTTGTATATATTCCTTGTCTTTGTTCTTTTTAACCCCTGGAGGGTCTTAGAAAAATGCATACACTATCGGACCTAGAGCCACAAATCGACCCAAGACCCTCCAGGGGTTAAACGTACTTTAAGAAGTTTGGTGTGCATGTGTCACTTTTTGACTAATAAATCATGAAGATGACCTTGAAGGTCTTGGTGGACAAAAGCCAGCAAGACAGGCTGTCTGAGGCCCGCTTGCAGTCCCACTTACACACAACTATACTGAAGTTTGATTCTTCTGATTTCAGTGTTTCAAGAAAGAAGAAAATGAAGATGAGGGAAAGAGCTGCTGAAGTTAGGTTAGGCTAGCAGAGAGGTGACGATCAGTGAGCAGCAGTATGGCTTCATGCAGAGAAAAAGAACTACTGATGTGATGTTTGATTTGAGAGTGTTGATGCAGAAGTATGGAGAAGGTCAGAAGAGTTCTGCCGTGTCTGTGGATCTAGAGGAAACAGATGATAACATCCCGAGAGAGGAACTATGGTATTGCATGGGGAGGTCAGGAGTGGCGGAGAAGTGTGTGAGGGTGGTGCAGGACAAATGTGAGGACAGAGAGACAATGATGAGTTGCACGGCAGGAGTGACAGATGGGTTCAAGTTGGGAGCAAGAATACAACAAGGATTGACTCTGAGTCCCTTCTTCTTTGATGGACAGGTTGAGTTTAAATACCTGGGGTCAGCTACCCAAAGTAACAGACAGGTGAAGAAGAGAGTGCGGGCGGGTTGTAGTGGGTGGAGATGAGTGTCAGGGATGATTTGTGAAAGAAGGAGAGCAGTAAGGGAACATATTAAAGATGGTAGTGAGAGCTGTTGTGCTGTTTGGTTTGAAGACGGTGACACTGACAGAAAGAGACGAGGTGTTGCTGGACGTGGCCGAGCTAAAGATGCTCAGATTTTCTTTGGGAGAGATCAGAATGGACAAGATTAAAATGAGCGCATCAGAGGGAAAGCTCAGGTTGAGCAATTTGGAGGCAAAGCTAGAGAGGCAAGGTGAGGAGGGACAGTGGATACTGGACCAAGGATGCTTATTATGGAGCTGCCAGGCAAGAGGAAAAGAGGAAGGTCACAGAGGAGGTTTGTGGATGTAGTTAAGGAGGACATGCAGAGAGTTGGTGTGACTGAGGAGGATGCTAGGGATGGGGTAAAATGAAGGAAGAGGGAGGGAGAAGTTTAGGAGGATGAATGTAGGGTAGGGGTAGTTTGTCTGCCTAGCCTGTAATCAATTTGTAAACACGACTGTAAGAAAAAAAAATGCCTATGACATTCAGGACTTCAGTATTTTTATTAACCTATCTAAAAAATTTATTATAAGATTTGATTATAGAAGATATGAACTTCTCGGTAGGTCTCCATCGATGTCTTGAGCAGTTTGGACTGCAGCTGTGGGGGAGTGTCATTGCCATTATGGAGCAAGGTTTGGGCAAGGACGCAAGCTTTCCCAGCAGTGGCAGACCTTTGCATTGCAATGAGAAGATTAATGTCATTCGCTTCACTTGTCAGTTGTTTTAATTTTGTGGTTGATCGGTGTGCAATTGAAAAGTACTGCTTCTTTTTCTTTTCCCAAGTGGGTTCTTGGACTCCTGACAGCATTCTGAAAATTTTACCAGAGTTTAAAGTCAGCATTATTGAAAGTAAGAAACTTTAAAGCCACATGACTCTCTGACCGGCACTAAAAATTACTCCACCCCCATACGTTTGAGGGGGAAGGATATAATTTTATGGGACAAATGAATGTGATCAGCTCCGACTTTCATCTTCAAAGCGAAAAGCGAGTTGAAAGCGTGGCAGCTCCAGGAGCGAGGGAGGTGACGCTCCTTCCTACCTTGTGACTCAACACATTGGGCAAAGCCAAGAGTATCCAGAGAAAAGAGAGGGAGAGGCAGGCAAAGAGGGGCACATGTGGAGTAATGCAGCACTGCACAGTCACTCATGGGCATGCACAGAGCTCTGCAGATACACACTCCCTAAACCTCATGACTAATAGATGAGATCTGCTCCAAGTTTCATCTACTTGCAGCACCTCATGCTCGCTTCACGGAGAGAAATGAAACCGGTTTTCTGCATCAGATGCTCTGCTGATAAGACAACTTTGATCATTCTTGCGCTCGTCCGCAGCATGACTGTTACATACAGAGACGCATATTTTTATGAAGAAAATACAAGGCAGGTTTATTTGTGTTCTTCAAAGCGAGCTTTCCCCGAGACATCAAAGGCTTTTTCAGCGAGATGAAAGAGATGCGAGCCAACATAAAAGACATCCTAACTGGCAGGGCTGGGTTATTTTAAGAGTAAAATAAAATGAAAGCGAAAATACAATCAGCTCCATAAAATAATGAAATTTAGCTGGTAGTTGCAGTGCAGTGCAAGATATGCAAAAAATAGGCCCGAGTTTAATTGAACAAAATGCAGTGACAAGCAGAAAAGTCTACATACCTGATGATACATTTATTATTTTGGTTCTATGTTGGTGATGTATAAAACTGACTACAGGTCCATCCACATCCAACAATAATGCTGCTTCTCCTTGTTTAGTTAAGCAGCCATGTCACATGACCTGAGCCTGGGACGAGCCAATCAGAAAGATGCTTTTTAAAAAAGTTGGACTGATGTGACTCCCTTTTCTGCAGCAACAACAAGCAGCGCTTACAATGGTTTCCTTAAGTCTTTTTGAAGCAGACCACCTTTATTTCTCAGCTACTCTTAAAGTTAATACTGAAGCAGCTTCATGTGGATAAAAGGTTTAGGCTTGAGTCCATACTTTCCACAAACCTTCTGGCTCATTTTGGAGTCTGCAAAACTTCTTTGGTGCACAATTGTCTCAGTTTTATCTGTTTTACTCGTCATGACTTTCTCCAGTGCTCGATAAAGCGCGAGCTCCCCACAGCTCGTGACCGCACATGAATTAAGGATAGAG
>NW_005187450.1:981867-1047159 GCF_000239375.1 Pundamilia nyererei
TCTTCACATATTGCTTTAACTCATCCATATTTTGAACACCACAACAAATAAATAATTTAACTATTTTTTAAAAACAACTTTTATTTAATTTGTGTATATCCTGAGGGGAATATCACCAAAACGCACCTACGTTTGGTACACCCTGCATAAAATGTGTCCCTCTGATGTGCCGATGCTTTAAGGAAAAGGCGTCTGAAATTACATACCCGCCATTACTGCTCTCCATTTCTGCCATGAAAGTAGAGGAATTACTTCTCACTGCAAATCGATTTCTTCCTCATGCTCGCGTGCAGTCCTGTGAGAGACACGTTTCTTCAGAGAGTCCTGTGAACACTTCATGATTCAAGTAATAACTTGAAGCTGTTTTTTTCCTGTATGACTTTATCAGTCTCTCACATAATTGTGAAAGAATTCTTGTAAGGTCCCACCACAGCATCTCAGTCTGGTTGAGGTCCGGACCGGGTCTGCTCTGGATCATTCTCCTGTTGCATGACCCACTTTCGGCCAAGCTTTAGCTGTCGGACAGACGGCCTCACATTTGACTCGAAAATACTTTTGTATACAGAGGAGTTCATGGTTGACTCAGTGACTGCCAGAGGTCCGGGTCCTGTGGCTGTAAAACAAGCCCAAATCATCACCCCTCCATCATAACTTTCACAGTTACTATGAGGCATTTGTGCTGATATGCTGTGTTTGGTTTTCACCAGTTGGCATGCTGTGCAATATGACCAAACATCTCCACTTCGATCTTGTTTGTCGTTGAGTCTTGTGATTTGTCCAGATGCAACTTTGCAAACCTGAGGCATGCTGCCATGTTCTTTTTAGAGAGAAGAGGCTTTCTCCTGGTGTGTGCTGTCATGAATCTTAGCATTCAACATGCTAACTGAGGCCTGTAGAGTCTAGTGCAGCTATTGCTGAGTTTCTTGCATTTTTGTGAGCATTGAACGGTTGAATTTGCAGGTACGTTCACTCCTGGGAAGATTGTAAAATTCTGTTAATAAACACCTGAATGTGACGGACCAGCAAAATGCCAAAACCTCTGTTTTTATAGAGATGATCACACATACTGATGATCAGTTTACCAAGGGTATTTGATTATCAGCACTTAGCCGCTACTTCCCCTGGTGTTTTATTATTATGCAGACCGTACCTGCTATCAGTTTCAATGCCACAGTTGCATTTGTATTGTGTGCCTTTAAATGCTGTTTAATTCATAACAGCATTTTTTTAGTGCAGTAATGAAACATTGCTTTTCCCACCAGAGTCAGTTCCACATTCTTCCATGCTGTGCTAAATCCCTGCTGTGCCTGGTAGCTGTGAAACCAGGCCATATGGCCATTGAGCTGCTGTGGGGTCAACCACTGACCATAACAGCCAAAACAGTGGCAACAAAGATCCACAGCTTCCACTCAGTCTTTGAGCTCCCCTGAAGGCGTACCAACTCCCGCCATCTGCTCGACTTCTTTCTAGCTGTGATATCATTTTGACAGAAGCTTATTTCCACAATATACTCTCGGGATCAAAATACCTGTCCACCTCCAGGATTCCCACTCCAGTGCCTCCTCTGAGTGAGATTTATTTCGTGCACACATTACAGCGCGTAGGCAAAATACATGGAGATGTCATCTCCACTCTTTCCATTTGACACACTGAAAAGGAGAATATTGTGGAGAGAATTCACAAGGGTGTGTTGGGTAATCAGAGACTGCATGTGTTAAACCATTCTAGAGTAAACCCAGAACTTACAATGAGATTTGGAAAGCTAGTCTAATTTTTGTATCTATTAATGGTTAATTAATAGTTTCTATGCTATCAGAGTGTAGTGACATAATTTAACAGGTGGTGAAAGGGAAATCCAGACCCAACATCCTGTATATGTGCAAATACAAACAGTTCAAAGGCTATAAATATAATTACTATTCAAGAATCATACGCACAAGTTTCCCCTCAAGCCTTAAAATATCAACACAGGTCTGTAACTTGGTGTCAGTTTATGGGTGCGCCATCAGGCCTGAAGTATGTTGACTGAAATAAGCTTGAGTGAGTGAGGGTGCTGTTGCTGGATGACCGGCATATTCTTAGACTGTGTTTAGAGAAGATCCAGCTACAACAACAACACGAGTGCTGCAGCCAACTACAGTTGTGCCTCAAACAGGACAGCTGGATTTCACAACTCAAAAAACTGGGAGCAAATTTTGTATTTTTAGATACTGACCGCCCGTCTTCCAGTGACAGCAGGGCTCAACTGCAGCCTCTCCTCACAACCCTGGACTGGTTGGAGCGTTTGTTGCAACTTTGTTTATTTTTGTTTGGTTTGCAATGAAAGAAAATGAAAAGTAGACACTCCAGAAAATTCTCCAGACTCCCTCTCTCATTTCAATTCACCGAATGAGTGAGGGAGGAATGTAAAAATGCTCAAACCTTAAAGTGATAAAATTCCTCCCTGAGGAGGCAGGGGAGGAGAAGAAAGATGAACAGCCAGCAGCAGCTCTGGCATTGATTAATGAAACAGACTCAGAGCTCTCAAGTTCAAAGCTGTATTTATTACTCTGCTTTCTTTTCGCTACACGATGGAGTCTGTAGGCTGAGATTTCTGTTTTCCCTCGCCTGAAACTCAGGTTATAAACCCGAACAAACTGTTGATGCAAGTGCTAAATATGATAAACTATCAAATCAGACTCATTCAAAGCAGGATAAAGAGCGATGCACGGAGCTATTTGTGGATTTTGACCTCAGGTAAACATTCAGAGCATTGAAGCCGGTGCAGCGTACTGCTGAACGCTGGGAATGCGATAAATGACTCAGCGTTCTCAGCATGAGCTGGCAGAGCTGACATCCATCACGCCATTGTGACGGTGTGGCCGTAGCCTATAGTGACTCCTCTGACATTATAACTCTGTGCAGGTGGAGCAGACACTGCTGACTGCAGTTAAAATATTAGTCTTTTTCTGAGCAGAGGTCAAACTAATCTGAGGAGAAGTCATTTCGAGGAACAGCCAAACTATAAACGGCGATTAGGTCTGAATGAAGACTGACTGTCTCGGTGGGATTATGCCTGCTTTATAACAAGCTGCAGGACCTCTGGTGCAAACATGAGTTGTGGGGCAGCTTCATTAAAGTTTCCCTTAAGCGCCCTTAAGTAATTAACAAAAGCTCCAATGCTTGGAAACTATCCTGCCTAGCTAGATCTTTCTCTTTCACCACGCCAAGTTTTTGTTTGTTTCCAGAAATAAGCACAAGATCACTTCTTCTTCCCAGCTTCATCCCTTTACACTAACAATGAGCAATCAGCCTGAGAGAAATCGGCCTTTCCACTGACAGAGCCTAGACTGAGAAACACATCATTCAAAAGGCCCATCACACTCAGAGCAATCACTACCTTTTGTAACTTTCTTGCTTCCCACAAAGAAAATGGACAAGAAAAAGCTTCAACACCTTCTACAAATGATTACAATCTAATAATGATAACACCACAAACCACAGCTGTAAGAAATCCCCATATTTTACCTCTGTGTCAAAGAATCAATAACATCACAGAGGTTCAAATTTGTTTTGATCTCCTGCAGCCCCGGCGCTGCTACATCTACCTTTGCCCTGCACAAAACATAGTTTTTATTTTTCACTCCTTTTTTAACTCCTCTCGCCTCCTCCATCACAGGCAGCAGAGGTCGGGATCATCTGGAAGACGGCACCCTGCAGTAGCTTCTCTGTGAACCACCTCAGCAAGCCTCTGGCTGAAGGACACACTCTGGAACGCCTTATTGACCTCGTGCATAACTCCCACGTAAGAATTTGGAAATGCATGCGCCAATACCAGTTCCGGAAAGCGTTGCTGGCACGATTGGAATAGAACCAGCTTTGATTCAGAGCATCAGTCGTCTGATGCTAATGCACTGTAATGAACCAACTGGATCTTATGTAACAGCAGCAGCAGCTCCTGTTAGCACCTGTTAGCATCAGATGATGATGCAGATATTAGTGACTGATGACAACATTTCAAGCTAATTATTTTCAGGTCTGGCATATGGACCAACCAGATCACACAAAACAAGTTTGTTTTTTCTTTCTTGACATAAATTATATATTTTCTCATTTAACAATTGCCTCACTTGCACCAGCAAACAAACCCTTTAATTATACTCCCATGACACAGGGGGAGGTGTCACTGTGAATGCTTTCCTTGGATCGGCAGATGGTGTTGCCACGGCAACAACAACTGAAACTGTCATAGTGGATCATGAGTTGACTGGTGGAGATGGGGAGTGAGGTTCACTCTTTGCCCTTAGATCAGGTCCTGACCTCCTCGGGAGGGGTCCCTTGGGAATGGTAGTCAGAGGTGCTGGTGGAATGATATTCTGCCACGCACATGCAACACGCAGCTTTCTTACTGGTTTTAATATCCACTGGCTCTCAGCTCTCTCTGTGACACCCATATCCTCAGGCCCTCCACTTAAAATTAGAGAGCAGCTGTCCCCAGATTGTCTTATCCCGAGACAGATTCCTAAAATACCTGGGACAGAATTATCCTGGGGGTGATGCAAAGAGGAGATGCGGGGCAGAGAGCCTCTTTTAGAGGTGAGTGTACATAAATGACTATTTTGAACTGTGTTGGTACTCAGGCAGCAGCCTGGCAGGAATGAATGTTTGTGTTTCTATAACAAACTGCCAAAGCTAGGGCATCACACTTAATCCAGTGCCTTAAACCATCTATTTTAGGATTATATGACGTGCTTAGTTGTGTATTTCATTTTGTGTGTCAGGATGTTCATCCATCCATTCAGTTTTCTACCCCTTATCAGGTCCAGATCCAAACCGCCCTTTCCCTGGCTACCTCCTTCACCTCATCTGGGGGCTCACTGAGGCAAGCTCGTGACTATAGGTGAGGGTAGAGATACAGGATGATTGTTATTCCTGCCGCTTCACAGTTGGCTGCAAAATGCCCAGTGTGAGCTGGAGGTCACCCAACACATTGAAGCCAACAGAAGCACTTCATCAAAAAGAAGCAGAGACAAGTTCCTCAGCAACTAAAGTGGATCCTCCAAAAGATGTGATTGAATGCCTTTTCAAAGGCCACATAACAGACATAGACTGGTTGGGAAAACTTTCATGCACCTTTAAATCCTTGAGAGGACAAAGACCTGGTCCAGCGTTCCATGACCAGGACAAAAACCACATCATTCCTCTTGAATCCGAAGTTTGACTAACAGACGGACTCTGCTCTTCAGTACCCTGGCGTACCCCATTTGAGGACTGTGATCACCTTAAAGTTGGAAGCCAGTCACTGGTCTCACTTCTTAAAAGGCAGACTACCACACCAGGCACTGTGCCAGACTTTTATGTGTCAGCCAAGACACTCCAACAACATCCAGAGAATTGAGAAACTCATGCTGCATCTCATTCCCTGCCAGCAAGGAGTTGTTTAACTACCTCAGTGACCCCTGCCCCAATAATGGGCTCGTCCTCAGACTCTGCTTCCTGTATGAAAGGCCTCAGACTTGTCATTCCACGAAATGGAACTACTACCCCTACTGAGTTGCCAAAGAGTTTGCCAGAATCATTTTAAGGCTGAAAGAGTATCTTGCTCATTCGCCCCACCAAATTCCTCACACGCCCGTTTATGCTTCAGCTACTTCGAAGAGTCACGCTCCAATGGCTTGTTGGTACCTGCCAACTGCCTCCAGAGTCTCACAAGCAAACCAAACCTGACAGAACTCCTTTTTCAGCAACTTCACCTCCAGTGTTCACCACCTGATTTAGGGTTTACTGTCACAAAAAGCACCAACTACCTTGCAGCCACATCTTCATGCAGCCCCCTCGGCAATGGAGATGAAGAACATGGTCCACTCAGATTAAACGCCGGCAGCCTTTCTGGAATGCAATCGACGCGTTGCTGAAGGTGGGAATTGAGGACCTCCGTCGATTTCTACCACACTTTCACCACATGGCTGGTGATGATCAGTTGACAACTCGCTCCTCTTTTCACCTGAATGTCCAAGACATAGACAAGCAATACAACTACAAAATCACTGATTGATCTGCAACCTGTGGTTTCCTTATGAACACCTTTATGCTCAAACATCATTATAGACAACCAGTGACAGAAGTCCAATAACACATTGGACAGGCTCTTCCTCTCATTCACACACCTCCAGATCTCGCTGTTGTCCCACACCAGAACAGTGGAATCCCCAGCAGGGTCAGAGAACCAGAGCAGATACAAGTGTACCCATCCCCACTCAACTGTCTCTCACAAGGGGCAGTGACATATTGGAACAGAGTCCAACCCCTCACAAAGATACACAGACATATGCTCTATATACTGTATTTTTGTCTCAATGAGTGTCTGCTTGTCACTGGGAATGTGGCTGTTTGCTTTTCTGTGTGTGTGTGTCCTTGTGGGTTTGGTAATAGAGCTCCAGTGAGAACCGTGACAGTCTGTTTACACTGGTGTCTCAGAGAACTGGGCTGGTGCTCTAAAATATACCTCACGTGGGTGTAAACACATCCAAGGCTTTCTACGAACCGACATCTTTTCACAGGAATCGCTTCTCATCGAGAGGCTTGTGTCACCATCTCCACAGAGAACTAAGTGGATCTGACCAAATAATATAATTCACTGATAGCTATAACTCAGGGTGCTCTCAGGGGCGTTGCAGGTAGCGTGAGCTCCCATTTATCTCAATCTGAGCTCCGACAGTACAAATATACGCCAGCACCAGGAGCGTGCAGTGTTTAATGAGATCGTGTGAGGCTGTTGTTAGTGCAAGGAGAGATGCTGGATTATTGATGCCTCTAAGGTCCTTTGCTGGGCTCATTTCTGGCTGTCTTTTCAGGGTAGAGGTGTGCTTACTCACCTCCAGTTTCAGTGACAGCCCGGTATGAATTACCTTCCTCATTCCCCCCTGCTGACACTGCAGCTAGCGGCCAGCAGCGACGCATTTTAATATGGAGACAAGACAGGGAGAAGCACATGAGGGAGAAGCGAGTGGGAGAGAAAGGACAAGACGAATTTGGTGCATGTGCGTTTGGGTTGCTATGAGTGATTTTGTGTTTTGGAAGAAAAAGAGCCGCGAAGATAAAGGGAGAGGCGGTGGCACAGACGAGAAGAAGGAAAGGAGATGAGAGGCGAGATGAGTCCTAGTGAGCTGAAAATCAATAATTAAAAGGTCACACGAAATGAGAAAGTGAAGGTCCTTTCACTAAATAATCCTCTCTTAACACACAGCTGCCAAAATCTGCTGCTTCCTCATCCCATCAGGTCTCTGGGAGTGCTGACACCAATGTACCCAGGGCTTTATTCATGCAACATATATATCCTGCACTACCAACACAAACACACACGCATATGTGTAGTGTACATACACAAAGAATGAGTCCTGAATTGGCCGGTGATGTGTGGTTATTGCTGAATAATATACTGTTGTGTGCCTCTAACACTTGACTCATGCATTATGTTAAACACACGCTGGTATTCACTTAGTGCATGCCAAAGGAGCATTTGAAAAAGCACTTGGTGACGGTGCAGAAAAAAAATGTTCCCTTTTAACAGGAAAAAATCTCAGAACTAGGCTTAACCGGTTGGGCTGGGAAGTGTGGGGGTAGTAAGGCAAAGGAAGAGCATTGACTAGTGGAACATGCCGATCGGGAAATGTGGCACTTTAGATGCAGAAACGGCTGCAGAAATGTAGAAGGAGAGAAAGTATCGAAGGGGAAAAGGGGTCAAACCTTGGGGAGAGAGAGGACACAAAGTTAATGACATGCAGTAGTGATGATGGGTGAAAGAGAGCTCAGTGGGAGCATTCCTGGGCCTATAGCAGCATGGCTAGGAGACTAATCGTATCCAATACACCCAAACTGAGCTGGTTTCACAGGAAAGTAGAGCCTGATAGCTGATGGCTCCGCCTCTCGTTGTCCAAAGGGCTTTACTGCAATGTCACCATGAGGTCATTAAGATATGACTGCGCTTGATCTTTCAGGACTTATTATATGAACAGAATATTTAATATCTGCCCTATAAATCCAGGTGATCCCGTCAGCCTGAATCAAAGTGACCTCAAAAACATCCTCGGTTTGATAACGTAGACAGAGCTTTCTCACCTAAGCCCGGCCACTCTCCTTTTGAATGCTTAAGTCCTTGTCTGGTCTTTCTATTTGCTTGCCGCACTGAGATTTTGAATAATCAAATAAATTCAATCACCTTGTGCAATGTGTCGCATTGAGGCACCCAGAGCAATCAGTAAGTGCATCACTGGCCGTTCAACTTGGACAAGAGACAGACGTTTGTAGAGAAAAGGCCAAGCTCAACAAAATCTATAATGAACGAACCCAATTAACAAAATGGATGCATTAGAAGCAGCTTTCCACCTTCCTGAGCATCACGCAGTGCTGATGCGTCCATTCTGACAATCTTAGCCGTGGACTTTGTTGCAGAGTCTAAAGGACATCTTGAAACATGAGCCTGGGGATCATATGTCACACTGTGTTAAAGCTCAGAGTCATTTCCAGTAGCTCTAACTGTTTGGGGTTTTTTTAGCAGGTGGGGGAATGAACTGACATTGAGTGTGACCTGGGAATACTTCAATTGCTCCCCTTCTGCAGCGCTGACCCGGTCAGTTAATAATCGCTGATCTGAGTTAATGGCAGACTAACTACATAATTATGTGCAGTCTGGGAGCAGGACACAAACACTATAACATAATGGGACCTCAGCGACAGTGCAGTCAAGCTGACTGCACAGACCCTGATATGTCCTTTGCTCTAATGTCTTAACACCAGCTTTACACGTGTTGAGGGACATGAGGGTGAACTAAGTAACTAAATACCACAGGAGGGGATCAAATATTGTTTGGGGAAGAGATTAAGAGAACAAATTACTATCATTACAGCCCACAAGACTTACAATTTCAAAGGGGGGAATATTTCTGCTCTTTAATTAAATTAAATTGATCTTTATCTTTATGATCTTATGTAAACACCTGAAATGAAGCTTAACTTTGAGTACTGAACCTTCCTTTTGTATTCTTTTTAAATCTCTAAACTTACTTGAATTCATTGGATTTAGCAGATTTCTTTCTTTTTTGGTTTTTTACAGCTTCTGGGTCAGCATGCTCCCGACTACACTGCTCAGCCAGAAATCATGGAGCACACCACACACTGGCTCTGATCCATTTCTAACCTCCACTTTAATATAACCCACTCACCATATGGGCCTCCTTCAAGGGTAATGATGGAGAAGACTGCTCACTTCCCCCTGTCTGGACAGCAGATTTTCCTATATACAAAAACAGGGACAGAGATTTTAATCACAGACATGTCTCAACTTGGGGGTTGTTAAAATGGGTTAACATAGGTCTGTGTTATTAGCTTTATCCGGTGTGTGGGTGGACACATTTGTGTGTGTTTTGTGTGAGTGTGTGTCAAGTGTTATGTTTGTTAGCTAAAATAGGAGAAGCCTGTCAAAACTTTATCACCCTCACGTGTCTTTTTCCAAACATTTATGTTTTAAGTGGATGATATTTAAAAAAATGAACAGGCTGAGGATCATTCATGTTAACTTTATTAGTGGTGCTGTTGGAATCAGACTTTTAAACACAACTTTTAGAGCTTGATTTATATCCAAAGTTTTGGTCCTAGAGTTTCTTCTTCTTCATTCAGCTGATCCCAGTGGATCATCTGTGTGTCGCCCTATCCCTATTATCCTCTTCAGTCATACCAACCCTGTGCATGTCCTCCTTGAACCTTCTCTTTTGTCTTCCTCTTATCCTCCTGCCTGGTTCCTCCATCTTCCACATCCTCTGCTCCATCTATTTCCTAAGCTTCCTCTGCACATGTCAAAACCACCTCAGCCTTGCCTCTCCAACTTTGTCTCTAACCCACCCAACCTGAGATGTCCCACTCACATACGAATATCATGTCCATCCTGCTGGTCACTCCCACTCAACACTTCCACTTCCAGCTCTGCTTCCTATCCGTTTGATACAGACACAATCTTCATTAGTCTTTTTGTGACAAAGAGGCACCATCTTAAATAGGGAGTGGCTGTTAATAGACTTTTTGTTTGTTCGTTTGTTAGTTTTAAATGAAGCTGAAAACTGTTATATACTAAAATCTAAGTTAGTGTATAGGAGTCTGTTTGCACTATTTGACTGTTCTGAACTAACTTTTTTCAATTATTTATTAAAGGCTGTGCATTAAAGATGGGCAGAGCTAACTTTTGTTTCTGGACTCAATGTTTTAAAACCTCATTGTTAACTTTTTGGCCTGTAAAATGTTTTTTTCTTTGTAGCCAGAAGCCTGTTGAAGTTAAGGGTCTGGCTGCTGGGCTGCGGTCAGCAGACACTTTGGGTCCTTGTCTAGCTTAGCATTAGCATACTGTCTGTGCAGGTGCTTGTAAACAGCCAAAGTGGTGTTAGCAGCATAATGCTGTTTTGCACTTGTCCTGGATACAGTTTCCACTTTGCCATCACCTTCTCATCCTTTCTGAGCCTCGAATTTTCTCCTCTTGCACAGGAACTGAAATCAGCTGATTGTAGCACAAGTGTAAGCGGAATCTACAAGCGTATCAATGGGCAAGAAACTGGTCACAAAGTGATGTGTGGTGGTGCATCGAAAACTACCTTGCAAATGTTTTGGTCGCTTGCAGATTGCCACAGTGACTGGTAATTTCTATGGAAGGTGGTGATTTGTTTGCAAACTCAGACACTCAGCAATTTCCAGGAACCACTTGCCAATGAACTGGGGCATACACATTTTACCCTAGCAACTGCCAGAAGGCCTCTAGGCCTGTGTGACTGAGGCCTAAGGTGACCGACTTGCCTCAAGTGGCCAGAAGCTGCAGTGTTTTTTATCTCATTTACTCAGTAAATCTAGCAAATTGTTTCTTTTACATATCTACTTTATGGTTTATTTCAATTGTCAGCTATTATTCCAGCAGCTGTTTTAATGCTTTAATCATTTCTACTCTAATTTATGAAATTATCAGTGTGAACCATTTTTTCCATCACTTATCATCAGCGTTTAAACTTCTCCCCTCGATTTCCACTTTTCATGCACTGCCACAGCGCACACTGTTGGATCAAGTCCTGCTTTATATTTGCTGAGCAGGTGCTCTGCTCTTATAAGTCAAGTTCTGAGTACCACCTCGGCATTTTTAGTATCTGTGGTTGGAAATTGCTGGTACTTCATTTACATCTGAACACTCCAACTTTGTCCGGCATGTCTGTATTCATCAGCTGCCATCCCCAGGCTCCTAATATTCAGCGCTTAAAATGAAAGACTCTGGGGAGTCAAGAGACCTTGCATATCACAAATGACTGATTGGAGTTGGGGTGACAGCCATGTTAGTGCCCCCTCCCTAAACTCTCCAAGGCAATAAAACCAAGGAGGTGAGAGTTTCACACCAGCTTGACCCCCTATGAACAGTCTCCATGGAATGTCAGAGGTGACCTTCTGTAGGGTTCAGGGGTGAAGGTCCTAAAACAATAATATAACAATCATTGCACCCGCCCCCTTCTGAGCAACCTGATGCCCGTCTGGAATCCACCACATATAAACACAAAGATGGCTAAGAATTATGTTTAAGCTCTGCCTTCAAAATGAAATCAAACACATGTGATGTCTGGTACCAGCGTTAACCTAAAATGCAGCTCTCATGAATATTCCTGAACGTGCTGAGTGAAAGTTTAATCTGCAAGATCCTTGAACCCTGTTGAGTGGACCACAGTGCTCTGTTAGGTTATCACGCCTCCATCTGCTACATTCCCACTCACTCCGTGTCTTTAATCAGTAACAATGAGACCTGAGGCACCGCTAAAACTGCAATAGCACAGAGGGACAAAGTGCTTGATCAGGTTTGGATCAGTGTGCATATTACTCCACATATATCACCCCTAAAATAAACTGGGCAGCTGGAATTCTGCATTGCGTCAATGTGGAAAATGAAAACAAAAAGAGAAATGCACAGATTTCTTGTCTCATCACGTTGGCTCCGTGCACTGACAGGATTTGTATTGGCTCCTGATTAATGACGGTGGGACTGTTTTAAAAAAAATAAAAGGACCACTGACAGTGCATTTTCAGGCCATTTGTAGACAGAGTTTGTACACATTAAGGAAGAGCATATGTTTAATAAATGACCACAAGTGACAGCCCAAGGCAGCAAGATAAATGAGAGCTTCTTAAGTGGAGAGGAATCAGTCACCACGGGTATGTTTTAAACGTTCCCTGTGGGAAATGTTTGAATTAGATGGCAAAGGCAGCTTAAAGGTGCACAGCTTAGGTTCTTTGTGTGATTTGTTGCCGGGCTCCTGCACGTATAGCCATCGGCTTTAAAATTTCCTTTGGAAGAACTTGATATTGTCCCGAATTTCTAAAGTGAGATTTAATTTCTCCCCAGCTGAGGGTTTTTTAAAAACTGCAGTCATGAGCAAAGTCAAGGAGACACCCGTACCGAAGCAGAAAAAAAAAAGCCTCGGTTTATAGAAAATGAATCTTTCAATGAAAATGTTCTCAGAAAATTGAGGATTACAAATGGATGAGGCGACACAAATTCAGCATCCGTGGGATACATTTTGATCTTCAGATATAGAAAGAGAATGTGACTTTGCTGAGCTTTTTTTCCTGGGGCCAATTAAATCCTGGGACGAATATGCTGCTCCTTTGTTAAAGAAATACTAACAAAAACAAATAATTTGGTCTGTACACATCATTAAAATAAATTCCCATCTAGGAAGTCATTACTTAATGTTTCTGTTGTGCCAAACAATCACCTTCTGAATAATTATTCTCGGTAAAGCCGGTGCCTGTTATCAAAAAAGTAGGACAGATAACAGAAGTCCAAATTCTCCTGGGAGGAAAAGCCAAAACTTTGTGATCTTTAATGACACAAGCCGCAGTCTAGACATGAAACAGGAAACAGAATATTGAGAAGCCGTAGTCTTTAATGGTCACGGCCACTTTGATTCCCATGGTAGCAGTCGAGTCTTTTTCATGCTCTGTTTGCTGCCAGCCGCCCACCATGATCGCAGCCCACAGTAACGTCTCTGATGGTGCGATTCCTACGGTCAGTGACTGAACACGTTCAACCCCTGCTGTCCATGCTGTGTGTGCAGCGCGGGCAGAAGGATGGCAACTGAGGTGGAAAGGTTTTTAAAGAATGTGACCATCCATGAGGCATTCATGACCTTCAACCATGATAGCCTTGTAATGTACTGTATCTAAACTCCAAATCCTTGCCTGGAAGATGAAGAAGTGTGGTCGCTCTCTGTGATGGATAGCTATTTCATATTCTATTTCATGCTGAGGAGCTCGGCAGTGGAGGGGAAAAAACTGTTGATGTCTTCTTTTTTCTTCTTCTCTTCGTTTCTGACCAAGAAACGAGAAGGAAGCGGCAAATTCTTACATTTTAGAAGCTAGAAACTCTTCTTAGCCTTGATTCTTCCACACAGCCTGAATTCTTTTAGCCAAGCTTTCTTGTCATTTAATAGATAATACTTCTCCAGGCTTCTACTGAAACCATTTCTGATGAGGCTTCGGTAAACAGGCTCAGATTTCTCTCAGGTAGTGTGTCAGGTGTTTGCACGATTTTTCCCTTTTTGTTAAGGAACCTGACTTTTAAATGCTGTTCATCGGATGTAGATTAGTTTGTATGGCTGCCACTTCTTTTGTCCTCCAATTATCCAGTTTCCTTAATTTTTTTAAGGACACAGTAAACACTGTATTGAGATATGCTGAGTTTTTAGCTAATAGTTCTGTGGGACTCACCTTACTGGTTCAAAAATACAATTTCATGCCTGTCAAACTGTGTTATCTTTGGTATTTTTTCCACATTCAACGAAAGAAATTGGGGGAAAAAATTATTTGTTCTTGCCCCTAAGCATACAGTTTAAAATCAGTACTTTGCTCAATTGTCTGTTGTGTGTAAACACAACACTGTTTCATCTCCCGAGTTATGTTTCTTTTTTAATGATTTGCACTTCAGGGTTGAGTGTGTTAGCAAACAAACAAGGTCTGGACTGAAAATGAGGAAAACGGTTGCCAACATTCAAAGAACAATATGAAAGATCTTCACCTGGAAGTTGTTGCTCAGGTTTGGTGCTTGGAAGCAACATTTAAAGCAATCAAGGGTGGCTCAAGACTTTTGCACAACACTGTACAAAATCCAAAATGTCATATGTTATTGCAGCTTCCCTTTGTTGATCTATCATATTCCAGTCATTCATTTTCTCCCTCTTATCCAAATCAAAGTGGCGGGTGGGCTGGAGCATATTCCAGCTCTCATAGGGTAAAAGTCAGGGTACACAAAGAGACAGACAACCATTCACACCCACGGCTACTTTAAAATCACCAATTAACCTGGCATGCATATCTTTAGACTGTGGTGGTGATGGGTGGGGGGTGGGTCAGTCTGCATGCAGGCAAATTTGCCCAACACACCCCTGCTGCCCCATAATATACTCCATCACAATCATCTCTCGTGACTTCTCTGTTGACTTACACTGATTTCTTGCAAATAATCCGAAGTCACTGTTGAGTCACTGTTTTTTTTAAATGCTCGTCTTCATTGCCATAGCTTGACTCACCTTCATTGTTTAGAAACAACAAAGGACAGATATCCTGAAACCTTTTTTCCCCAAAAAACTGCTTGGACTAAGCAAAAAAATCCGTTACCTACCAACACTCATGTGTGGATATTAGTGAGGCTGACAGGTACAGCTCTGCTTATGGAGCCAAACCACTGCTCCAAATGAGACAGACCACTAAGTTACTCTTAGTAAGAATGCATTCGTAGCAGACATTAAACTATCAGCAGTTGTGAAAACCCCTGAAGAGCACAGTGTTTCTCTCACAGTGGGTAAAATGCTCCTGAGGAAGTTGCACCTACCTGAGCTTTTGTTGTTGTCTCACACCTATTCACTAAGCCCTCCTATTGACTGTCATTGTATCCTAAAGAAATGATAATGGGCACTCTGTCTTTCTTCCAGAGTGGCGGGGATCTGTGAGAGAAGCCTTGTGTGCGTGCATGTGTGTGTGTGTGTGTGGTGCTGGGTGTCCACTTTCTCTCGTTCACTTCATGTGTTGCCAAACTGGAAACAAACAGGCATTGTGCTCCAGTTCTGCGGCGGTGGCCCTGAAGTTCCTGTTTATGGACCCATCACTTAATTGTGGCCTCACACAACTATGCCCATTATCTGCTGTTTCCCTGTGAATACTGTAGCCAGTGCGGCTTTGCTGAGGTCTAATGGAGGGCCTCTAACCTTCCAACATCTATATATGATTTGTTTGGGACAGTTTTTGAAGTAAAAATCAACAGATATGTAACAAGATTCCTTGCTTCACAGCGAGAGTTTGCATCATGGGCTGCTGACCTTTTCTTTCTGATTTCCCAAGTAAAATAATTGAAGCTACATGTGTCTGAATTTGCATGAGCTGCAGCCGTAGCAAAGTTCTCAGTGTGATGCAAATTTAGCGATGCAGACGCATCTGAAGTAATTCTTTGATTGCTTCGCATCCTCCTCTCCTTAGGGGTGCTATCTATATCTGAGGGTGTTGATTAGATAGCAGTCTCCACCCACATTTGCAATTCAAGGAATTGCTATTCTCACATTGCTATGCGCACCGCCGTGTGGTTGTTCCGCAGGGTGAAGACTGTAGTTAACTCATAAATGATCAATATGCCATACAAGCCTCTTTCACAGAGAGTGAGCTTTCTGAATGTCCCTCTGTGGAATAGAGACGGGGTGAAATGCATGGATGTACTTTTGATTTACAATTCCCATCTTGCCTGTCAGGACTAAAGGATTAAAAACAGCTTTTTAAGCTTCGCACATAAACAGTTTCACACATTTTGTCACATTCTGGTACAGACGTCTTGTTGAAATATCAATTTTTACCACGTCTGGATTATCCATCCGGGGCCTTAACGCATCGGGCACTTATGTGTTTAATCTACTCTCTGCCAGCAATGTTCTCTGTCCTGTCCAGTGGAATCCTTTGAGATAACTGAGGGAACTGAGATCTGCAGTTAGTGATGACAGCCTGCGTGACCATGGGCCAAACACAAATTTGCAAGTAAACTAGAAATTTGTCAAGCTGCCCTTTGTTGGCCCCTATGTTTCATGTGTTAAGTACTCTGTTCAAATCAGCCATGCACTTTAAATCATGGCGACCACTTAGAGCCTGCTATCCCCACAGATCCCCACAGATCCCCACATAGCACCGGAAAGCATCTGACCCTGGACCTCAGTCTTAGTTTAGCCGCCCGTGCTAAACTAGCTGCACGCTCCCACAATAACAGTATTGACGTCACTGACCATCATTGGACACGTGCTGCCTTCAGGTGCTCATTTTAAACTCAGATTTTGGATATTTGGAGAGCTGACATAGAATGGATAGAGATGGAAAGAAGAGACAAAATAAATAAATAGATAAATAAAACAGATAAAATGCAACCCAGTAGGCTTCATTAAACATCTAACAGTATTCATTTGATCCTAGTGCATGTGAGTTATGGTTATTTAAGCAACTGGCCTAATATGGATGTTTTCTGATACTTAAATATGGATGCATTTAAAATGTACGATGTGCCATGCATTCCGGCGCTTCTCATACATGAATGTGTTTACCTGCTATGGGGACTGATAAACTCATATTTCCTTTCCCTACACACAGCCTTACATTTGATTGGCACCCAGAACACTCGATTCAATATTTAAACTAAACTTTAACACATAACTATAAGTAATCTTCCCTGTAACAGCGCAGCATTTATTTTACTTCAGGTTTGGTACTTCTCCCCCAAATGTAAAAAATAGACAGATGCTGTGACAGATGCGGTTTTCCTAATAGATAATATTGAATTTTGCTCTCATACGATAAAGTTAATTAAATACAGTTTTATTTAGGCTGTCCTTCTTCGTTTAATATCGGGAATCCCAGCTTCCTTGATACATTTGATACGTACGAGTCTGTTTTGATACATTTAACATTACATTAGGTGAAACAATCTCAATACACGCCTCCTTTTTGTATTTACACTGTGACTAGGTGGTTGCTTAATACACAAACGGTGTCATCGGGCGCACACCCATGAGTAAGATTTAGGACTGTGTGTATTTTGGTACATCCGGACAGGTCTGGGAATTCTTTCCGACAGTCCCTGAACGCCTCGAGCTGCAAAACTGCGAGAGAAGCGGTGATTGAAGAGGATAGCAGAGCGGCGGTGGCGACGACGACGGCCATCTTAGAGCTACCGTGGTAACCGACACACTCATCTCCTGGATTTAATTTTTCATGTGAGACAAACACTCCGCCTGACTGACGAAGGGAAGAGGAAGAAGAAGACGGCTGTTTTTAACTTCGCCGCGGTTGAACTCGAAGTCGGGATGCGGTTCCGAGGGAACAAGCAATTTGCATCCGCAGTCGGACTGGTCCTCGGACTATTATGTGCGGTGGAGGCAGCTAAAGGTAACCAAGCTGGGATTTAGATCCCGTTGTGTCTCGTGAGTGTCAGAGGCAGACAGTCTTTTATTTCATTTTATTGTTTGGTTGCGGCTGTCTGAAGCCACAGTCGCTCCAGGACGCTGAAGGTTACAAAGAGCGGTTAGCAGACAGGGGCTGTGCGGTCCTTAGGGGGGATGCGTGTCCAGTAACCTGCTCCGGGATTGCCAGCCCCGGAGCCGCAGCGGATGGATGTGGCGAAGTATCCCGCCGGTGGACAAGTGCATCCCGCGATGCTTTGTCCAGTGCAGCCTGAAGCAGAGGGAAATTAGCCATTATGGTCCAACTGCACTTATTCCCTGCCCTGCTTAACATTGCCTCCTTAGTGCAAGAAGTGTGTCGCTTTATGAGATAATATCGAGGCTGTGAATGACCCCCTTCTGTCATCCGCATCGATTCTATTTTTGGCATCTAGTCACTTCTTTGTACTCCTTTTTTTTTATCTTTGTGTTTTGTATTATTAGGATTAAAAATCCGCTTCAGCCGCTGCATGCTTTGTAATATTGCCCGTGGCTGGCACTCCCTGTACTAATCTTGTTTTTAAATACGTTTGAGTACATCTGGATTAGGGCTAGTGGTGATATGTTTCTTTACCCCCAACCCACCCAGTTTTTTTGTGTGTGTGTGTGTCTGTTTTATGGCCATGCTGTTAAAACCACGCAGGTTTATTTTTCCATTAGTGGGTTTAATACTTGGGGTTTGGCAACGTTGTGTTCGCACCAGGATCGAGTGGCTTGGTTGGCTGCGCATTGCAGATCCTCTTCACCCTGTCCCTGTTTCGTCGGTAGATTTAAAAAATTCATGTCGTGTGATCACGGGCTTAAAGTGGGGGGAAAACACACACACGCTCAGTAGGTCTGGGCCTACTTTTGTGCAGAAACTATGCAAGACCCGAAAGTGCATCTGCCCTCTTCTTGTGCAACGTCACCGGTGGGCATTTGCTGCAGGGCGGTCCACCTCTCCTGCTCTACAGTGGCTCCAATCTGACCACCGTCGATGCGTGATTTACACATCGTGTTTCATCGTTGAACTCCCAATCGGCGCACTCCCTAGCGTGAGCTTCCTGTTTCAGGGTGTGTAGAGGCAGGTGCGACTTAATCACCGGCCATATCGGCATGCCCAGGCAGGGCTACAGAAGCCAGGGTGTGCTTTTGTCTTTGACAGTTATTGTGATGAGAATACAGGCGGTGAAATAGACACAGATTTTAAAAAATGTCTGCACAAATAAAGGGTGGGGTGGGGGGATTATTCTAGTCGTAATTCTCTTGTTTCCAGGTTAAGCAGCTGGGAATGCACCGCTTGTACAGCAGTAACTTCATTTCTTTTTCCATCTATCAAAAGAAAGAAAAGGCCTGTAGCACCTAGGCCTGGATAGTGTGGCTGCCTTTTAATGATCTACTAAAGAGCGTGCGTGAATGCATGCGTGCAAAGTGCACCTGCTGCCTTTCCTGTGCTTATCAGCGGACAATACCTGTGAACTGGGCATCTTGATGTTGGCTTATCTTTTATTAACCAAAGATTACTTGCTTGTTTGTTTGCACTCTTCCCTACAGCTTTGTTTTCATTGCTTTTTTTCCTTCTCATTACCAGCCATCTCACAGCACATGAAGAAACCAGACAGTCCTTGGGTAGTGGTTCTTGTTCCCTTCTCTCGGTGTTAGCAAATATTAGCACTATGGAAACTGATTGAGCTGAAAAGCTTGGCACAAACAGGTGATTTGGCAAACTCTGACCCACAACTCAGACCGAACACGGCCGTAAGACGTTAAGGATGTGTTGAAACGCTATCTTTTTGGCTCCACCTATGATCATATGATCCATCAGATTGCCGGTGAGGAAATTCTGGTGTGTGTACCACTAAAGTCAGGAGCCAAACAGACACATCACTTGTTTTTCCGAGGTCTTACCCGTGTAACTTATTTAGTTTTCTGTATACTGTGAGCAGCGGCTGTGTGTCTCCCATGCTCCAGAGTCAAAACATTAGGTCTGCTGGGATGCATGAGTTTGTTCTGTGCACACAGGGTCAGACAAAAGAGAGGCCGGCTTGTTGGGAAGTTCCTTCATTCATCATTGAATTAAGCAATTGTAGTTGAACAAATCGGATGCCCTGCTTTGTGGGGTGCAGAGTTAACATATGTGTCCTTCTCACATTGCTGGGGCTTTTTCAAGTCAGAGATTCCCCCCCCCCCCCCCCAAAGAAGCCCACCACCAATCAATAGTTACAGTTAAAACGATGTAAATAGACTATTTAACAGCTCAGCTCTGAGGTGTCTTATGGCAACCTCATTAAAACATTCTTCAATGGTGTAATTAGCTCAATTAATCAGTTATTACGTCAACATTTTGCTCAAATTACTAAGAATTTCATTTGTAATCTAATCACTTATCTCGTGCTTTTTCATGGTTAAACAAAAGCTTCATTGCAAAAATGCTGCACTGATTGAAACTGCTTGCCAGGCTTATAAAAAGCCCCTCATTCCAGGGATCAGAGCATCCCAGACACCAAGTGATGGATGATTGCCATTTGTGACTTTGCTGACCTTGAAGGAAATATATACTCTAACATTTTCTACATGCTGCCGACTGTCTCAATGGAGCCCATTTCAAGCCTTCAAACTAGCAGCGATCCGGCTGACGTATGTTATCTTGCCGTGTTATGGCAAGCAGAAACTATGTGGATGCACACAGCTGACAATGACTGCATTGTTTGCCTCTTCCATGCAGCTCGAGAACCACTGTGGTTCCTGCTATTCAGAGTCAGTCCAGAGACTTGTGTTTTTCCTTAGAAAGTATGCCAGTAAGTATGGGATTGGGACAAAATATTGATAAAGTCATATCTCGCTGTTTGCTCTCGAGATGCAATTATCGGGTGAAAATGTCGATCTTTTAATAAAACGTGCAGCAGCGGCTCTAAGCAGTTTCCCCTGATAGTTTGTCTTAGTAGAGTCACCGCTTTATGACTCCTCCTCGTGGTGCTTATCAAATGATTGATGGTAAACTGAACCGAGGCTGCAGTGAAAAAGAAATTTAAGGGGGAAAAAAGACAAATCGCACATTTAATTTCACACATTCTTGAAACTGAATGCAAATTATAATAAATATGCACAGACCACACTGCAGTGAGTTAATGCATCACTCTTGCTTTTTGCTTTGTTTTTTGTCTTTAATTATGCAAATATTGTGATGTATTGTAGGCAGTTGAGTCTCAGAGTTGCTCATTGAGGCGTTATCATGGTCTCAGCATACAGTGATATTAGTTAGACGGCATGGCAGCAGCTTAAGATCCAAAAGTGTGATGTAGCGCTGAAATTAAAACTGAGCTCTCACTTAATTAGCTGATACGTGTGTTGCATAAAAGATGGGTTGCTTTAACATTATTTTAAGTTGTTGAAGAAGGAAGCATCTAGAAAGAACTCACAGGAGGGGGGAACACACGTAGCTTTCCTGAAACATGATAAAAATATGAAACGCATATCCCTTTTTTTCTTTAAACTGTTTGAATAACAAAAATACAAACCTGATTGTGACTCGCTCTGTCATTTATTCTTAATTTCCCATTCACCCATTAATCCTTTCATCAGAAAAGCATGTTTGAACTAGGTGTGAACAGCTCCACAGGGCTACAGGAAGGTGGATGCTTTCAGTGCAATTACTGCCTTGTTTTCAGAAACTTTGCGCGCTTAATGTTTCTTTGTTATACTGGTGCACCACTCGCTGCGAAAATGTTTTGGGTGCATGCCATGAAAAACTGATTACATATTTAGATTGTGTAAAGGTAGTTAGTTTTAAATACATCATGCCCACCACACATTGGAAGTTTTCTGCTTATCGAGTTCAGGTATTTAGGTAAAGGTAGCCATGTTTGCAAGGATTAAAAGCCTCAATGATTAAAATGCTTCATGCAAACCCACCAATTAGAAGAATCCTGCCTTTGTTGAAGCTAGTGGTAGAGACGGAGCGAAACAAAACTGGTCTGTATCTGACAAACCTTTTATTGGAAATCAGAGCCATTACTACTTCGACTATTTCTGGAAAGTTAGACAATTGTGTGCATGCGAAAATTCCTTTTTGTTTTGTTTTTTGCTCAAATGGTTCATGTGTATGCTCTTCATCGGCTAGCCTCATGTAGGATCCATGTTAAGAGTGAAGCTCTAATATGAATTTTAATCAGATTGAAGAAATTTTGCACATTTAACACGGCTAGTGGGCAAGAAGTTGGGTGCACCCTGGTCAGGTCGGTTAGCAGTTTGTGGCATTCCTACAGCCAATTTAGAATCAGCATTTAAAGTAACAAACATGTCTTTGGACTGTGGGAGGAAACCAGAGGATATATCTTGGATATAAATGGGTACAATGTGACGATCCTGGAAAAAAAGAAAGAAAGAAAACGGTACTTTGTTCTTCTTGGCACAGAATTTAAGGGTCACACATTTTATTGTGAATGGCTACAGGGTGATATAATTAAACCTAGTCGTCTGGGTCATGGCCTACACCAGATTTCATTAAAAATGTATTCACTGAGATCAACGAACATCATGTCCAAGCTGGATTTAATATTGAATGTTTCTTCTGTGGAGACTCACAAGAAACATTACAAAAAAAGTTGCCCTCTTTTGGCCTGAATAACAGTTTGCTTGCCCTGAAGGGAAGCTCCAGTCACACTCGTTACCTCTTAACATTTTTCAGTATTTATTCAGAGATTTCTCAGAGGAACAAAGGGCTTTTATTGGCTAGATGTTGGGGGGGGGGGTCGGGATCTCGACTGATCACGTCACAGTGCGGTCACTGTTCATGGACTGGCGCCTCAAGCCCCTGAAGAATGTGTGTATGAGTTAATCCCCCGAGAGTGCTAAGCATTTCCATTTGGTAGTTTGCCACTTAGGCCACGACAATACTGGACTCAATTTGTGTCTGTGATGACTTTCCTCTCATTGGTGCCTTCAGGAGCTGAAAGGAGTCAGTGAACTGTCAAGAATGGGTCATTCAGTTGTGAATATTAAGCCGGCCAGAATACTGGGAAGTTGTGTCGGCCACCAAGAAAGGAGTCTGGAGTCAAGTCAGCCTGTGGTTGTTAACTTTTGCGTGAGATATAAAAATAACAACGTGAGAAAGTGCTTTTTCATTAATTTCCCCGCTTAAATCTGCCTTAAATCTTTTTTTTTTTCATATCTCTTTCTGCATTTGAAACTAACACTGCAATAAACTATCCAGGTCTGCAGAGAATGTAATAAAAATATCCCCTTTCCTCATAAAAATGTCAAAAGTGAAACCGAATGCATAGAATGCCGTAAAGTAATAGCCAGTGATGATTATCCTATTGTGTTATTTCTATAAAAGTGTAATAAAAACCAGAGCGAACAGGGTTTAACTGAGTCCAGCAGCTTATCTGGCTGTTACCTCCTACCATTGCTGCCGGGCGAAGATATTAACCCGCTCAGCTATTCACATTTAGGCGTGTTCTCATTAAGATTTGGTTTCCCTGAGAAGCAGGTAACCAGAGAGCACATCACCTGCCGCAGGTCGGCTACACCCGAGCATCTGGGTAGTTTCGTCTGTTTTTCTCTTGTGTTTTCACTCTCACTGGCCCCTTTTGTGCAGCTCGCACAGAGAGGTGATTGAGTTGCGTTCAAGGCCCCGCAGCTCCCCACCCCCGCTTCAGAGGACCGCTGTGTCGTCCGGGGTGTGTTCACTTTGTTGGGCGGTTGTGACTGCACGGAGGACAAACAAATGTTGTTGCCTGGCAGGGAAACTGAGAGGCTCTCCTGTGTGAGCCGAGTGTTTAAGGAGTGAAGGGGGCCTGAAGTCTGGGCTGCGTTTAAGGGTCTTCGGGGTTCTGTGAACAGTCCACAGTCTGTGATGGAAGTAGCTTACGTCAACAAGCTCCAGAGCTTTTAAGGCAAGGCAAACAGAGAAGTGTGCCTGCTTTTTCACACCGTGAGCAGATTATTCTTTGATTATTTCTGATCCACAAAAATGGACTAAATCAAGTCATTCCTTGGCTCACATTTGCAAGCATCACATACCTTAAGCTGTTTGGCCACAGCTTCGGTTTTACTGTGCTGCCTTAAATCCCTGAAGTTGTCATCTAATTTGCAACGAAGACACAGCTGTCTATGAGGCAAACTTTTCTTCTGGCTAGCACAAAATTATTGAATACTTTTACATAGTTAAAATGCATATGCTGAGGCAGGGGATATAGCTGGGCCATTCAGCATATTCTTTTGTTAGAATAATGTTTATTTAAGTTTCTAGACTCTCCATGAAAAACCCATAAGGTCTGACTATCGCCTCAGTGCACACACTCCCTCCTTCTTTTCTCAGTGCAGCTACTCCTGCAGCTAATGGGACAAATGTGATCAACCTGGCAACAACAGGCTTTATTTAGTCTCAGACAACACACTCTGCACGCGCTGCTTGTAGACCATTCAGCCACTTGTATTCCCTTGATTGGCCAATTTTTCTACTAAGTTCATTATATTTCTGTCTGGTTAATCAATCAGTGGAATGAGGCTGATTATTCACTGTGTGTGTGTGTGTGTGTGTGTGTGTGTTATATCATAAATAAAATTTCCATATACTTGGATGTATGTGATAGGCATGAATGAATGCTCTAATTGTTGCTGCACAAAGGGTAAGTGTTGCTCTGGTGTGACCAGCCATAGCTCTGCATTTGCATGTAATCAAACAAGATTTCAAGACTTGCAGGCTGCCGGCCTGTCAAATATAAAATCGACGAAGCAGACCTCCACTGAATGTCACAGGCCTCACGTGTGACTGCAGCATCATCATTACACAACAGGTCCTCGGAGGTTCCCAGGCATTACGAGGCTTGATCTGATAATTACAGACTGATCATCTGCTGCTATCATGCAGCTACAATCTGGACAGCTGTGGCATTTTTCTCTGGTTCTTCTAGAGTAAGGACGAGTGAGCCGTGTTCTTATTGTGTTTGGTTTAATCTGTACTGTTAGGGAGGATTATACAATGAAGTGAAAACTTTTGGCAAGTGGTTTGAGATTAAGATTTTTATCGTTGTGTTTCCCTTAGGGGAAATATGTTGTGGGCTCAGAGTTGCTGCCACAGAGTGTTGGTGTTGGGGAGGAGGATTCACAGTCCTGGCATAGATGGAGAACGAGTGTAAAGGCTGCCTATTGAATCTCAGGATTACCAGCACCTATTGTGACTCTAATGTTCTCGCAGGAAGTATTTCATCACGGTTAATAGGCCAAACTGTATAGGTTAGGCTTCTATAAAAGAGCAAGGCAACCATAGTCGGGACTTTGTCTTTGTGTCCAAGTGAATGGACAGCATGTAACCCAGTGCAACTCCACCACAGATTTGAGGTTTTCTGTTGTTTACTTTATTTCTTTTGAGCAGATTTGATCTCTATCTAGCTGCAGCACTTGCCAATCGTGATTTAGTATATATGAAAATTGAAACCTAATATGCTGAAAAGGAAAACACATGACAAGGAAAACACAAATCTTCATTTCAAGTCCTCAAATGCCCCTCTGCTTCATGAGAGCTCAGTGCAGGTGGCAGAGACGCAGAGCTGATTAGTCGAAGGCATGCCACAGCACAGCTTGGCGCACACAGACAAATCGAGTACTTGATCCTGGTCCATCTGTGTCATCAGTCAGCTGTGTTTCAACTTTGCTCTCCAAAATGTTCTCGATCTCTGCAGTTCTTCCTGTCATTTGAGCATCTTTTATGCTCACAGCTTAACCCTGTCTCATGGTAGCGCACGCTGAAAACCATGTCCATCCGTTATATCAGCACTGGTGTGGCAGTATTGTCTGGGTGGCGACACTTATCGTTCAGGAGAATACTGTGGCAGCTACCTGCGCTTTAATGGCGGACATAAATAGAACTGACTGTGTGATAAAGATGTGGCGTTACGCAAAGTGGCCAACGTGGAGGGCATACTGGTGCCATTCTATGCTTTCAGCGTCCACTAGGATCTGCTTTGGTTCCTATGATGTAAATTTCAGCATCAAACGGTGTGGATCTGGAGGGACCAGTGAACAGATAATTTACATTACAATAAACCACTTATGCTTGCGCCCAAGCAGCAGACTTCAAAGAAGTGTAGGAATGGCTACCCGGCTGTCGGGTCTCCATGTGTACTTGTCCATATCCACAACTGGGTATAATCTAGGCTTTAGTCTTGTCGTGGTATCATGGTCACCTCTGTACAAATAGTATATTGGTTTACAAATCATCTAAGAATTGAAAGATGCTGGTTTCAATCCTGGGAAGAGACACAAGTCCCTTTGGAATTGCATCAAGAAGGGCATCTGGCTCAAAAATCTGCCAAATCAAACATGTGACTCTACCTGTTGTCGTGCCCCCCCTCACCCTTGTGAATAAGGGAGCCCGATGAAAGTAGCTCCATGCCGACCTCTACATGTACACGATCAGAATTTGGCAGGAATTTGTTTTCTCCAGGTTTCTTTGATGTCTTTATATCTCGCTCGTTGCACGACCTTGTCATTGAATGAAATAGACGCATCCCATTATAGGATTAAATGACATTGGCCTTATTTGCTGTGTAACAGGATTGCATGGCGCTGTGTGGTTGCCGGCCTGGAAGTGCATCCAGTGGCCCACCATCTGTGCACATTTAGTAATAATATCTCGATATGTGTGTTTGTCTCCAGCTTCTGACACATTCATCCCTCAGAGGCTTCTTGTACATTTTCATTTTTCCCGTGTCTATCTTTCTGTGTTTTGTGAACTTATTTGTATTCATGGTTATTGGCGGGGGGATAATGCTGCCTGAAAAGACTTTATTACAACGCAAAAGGCCAAGATTGGTTTCAAATGTCTGTGTATTTATGGCCCAGCTCTGCATATAACATTTATACTGAGTACAAAGACTTGCTTGTGTTAAAAATAGGATGGTGAATAACTAGTCCATTTTTCTCTTAATCTTTAAATATATGCATGTGTGTGCAGTGGTTAAAAATGGCTTTCCTTTTCTGTTCACCTTTTACCTGATAAGTCTGCACCACAGAATTTAAATGACACGCTAAATGTGGTTAATGATGCACCATCCCTACTGTTTATTTCTCTAGGCATCTTAAAAATGAGCGTGTTTCTTTTCAGTCTGTCGCAGTGATAATGGGGCCAGATATTTTTTTTTTTTTTTTTTTAAGAGCTTTATTTTGCATCCCGTTAAAAATGGATTTAACGCGAAACTACTTTGTTCCTTGTTGCTGTGACTTCTTTTGAGCCTTTTAACTCAGAGAGCATCTTGGCAGCTCCTGCGGGCAGTTATTTTATGACCAGGACGTAAAAACTTCATGTATAGAATCACCAGCCAGTAAATGCTTGAAGTTTGTTGACTTTGCTTAAAATTATGGGGAGGTTTTTGGGGGTTTTTTCAGTTTGATAGTTTGACATTACAGGTTTATGTACGGCTAAAATCAGAGTGGCGGCACAATCGTGATTTCTGGTGTGTTCCACTGGAGCACTTCAAGAAAAATCACATCATAATTCACGTATACTTGGTTACATTTATATGACAGTATTGAGTAGATATATCACTACACAGTTAAAACTGTGGTGGACCTCCTCTTTGCACTTGCGGCAGTGCAGCAAAACAATTGTAAATGTAATATAAAATTACTGAGGGGCTCTTTGGGAGAGAGGTGCAGCATATCCACTACTTTTGGTATCATAGAATATATTTATGATTACGGTTCTTTAAGTGCTTTTTCTTTCTCTGTCTCCAATTTCGGCCTCCAGTTTTCTTTTCTGCTCTTTCACATGTGAAAAACTATTCTGATTAATTTTCAGTGATTTTTGATGATCAAATAAAAATTCAGTTTAACAAATTTTAGGATTAGCTGCTTATCATTTTTAACATGGTCATTTTTGGCATTAAAAAATACAATTAAGATTAGTTGGTGGTTAATATAACTAGTGTAAAGAAATCAGATTTATTTTATTTGTTTTTTGCTAACACAAGACACAGTAAGGCCAGTTTATCAGTTTAATGTTAATCACTCACAAGAAGGTATCAGCTTTCTGCTGAATTATATGCTTTGATTTGTATGAAGACTTGAGTCTGCAGGTTATAATTGTGCTGGTTGGGCCTATGCACTGCATTAGATGGATTCATTTCCTGATTAAGTTAAATTAAAGAAATGGCACTCGTCCAGGTTGAAAATCCTCAGTGCTGCAGCAGCAGGCCTTTAACAGGCTGCCTTGTTTCAAAGGCCTTACTTCTAATCTCATCCCAAAGTCTACCCCCGTTTTTCTTTTTTCTTTTTTTTTTTTAAGCAGCCAGTCCATCCCTTAAAACACATCTTCTCCCCTTATAATCAGTATATTATTATTAAGTAAGTAAATTATTCAGATTTGCTCATGTTCCTCTGTGTCAAATGTTGTCACTACTCACTGCAGGCTTGATGAAGCGATCTTGTCAAAAAGGCTTTGTTGGCAATTTCATGCAATCCATGTGAGATTTCCCACTTTAAATAAAAATAATGTTTTAGATTTGATTTCCTGGGAAGTGTCTGTTTGATTTGGGCTGTGTTTTTTGACAGCAGTACGGTAGCGGTAATCTGTCAAAGGTGTGCCATCTGTTTTCTCAGACATGTTAACATTTTCTCGCAGGCGTATACATCACTATTAATTATTTTTAGTTTTGTGTTATACAAAAAGCATGCTTCAAACTCAAACTTATAGCACAATAGGTTTGCACAATTAGACAAACACATTTATAAGCTACAATATCTGTGAGTAACTCCAGCCAGTTAGAGTATTCACACAGGACGTCTTGAGGTGTCCTGTGGTGTCTGGCACCCTAGATTGTTGGCAGCAAAACCTTTTTGATTAGGGCAGGTGAAACGGATCAACATAACATCTTTAGGAATCTCAGGACTCAAGGTTGCCCAAAAGAAGTAGAGTTGTCACATGGCAAGATGTTCCGTGCTATACACCTGTCTGTCTGAGAGTTTTTTCTTCATCTACCTTTTTTTATTTCCTTTTTTTTTTCTTGAGGGGAATGGAGGCATTCCACTTGGCATTTTTGCTGTCTCAGTGGGTTGTCTTCTTGAGAATAAAAGCCTGTACAGCTATAAATAATTTAAATGGCTCATTGAAGCTATCATTTGGGGTTGGGCTCCATTCTGCACATCCTTTTTTCACTGATTGCCGTCTTTGCTCTGTAAAAGAAGGAATTCGGGGACGTCCTCTGTATCCTCAGTGTTGAATTTTAAAACCTCATTATATATCAGTAAAGATGTGGGTTGACCACCATTAGACTAGCTACCAGGTTTTTTCCAAGGTTTTCTAGTCCTAGTAAGCATTATAGGCAGAGATCACCCTCACGAACTTCTGATGCACAAAACACATACACCTCTGTGAATATATCTCCAACTGGATCAATAGTTGCCAGTAGAAAAATGGTATCTGTCACCTAGCATTGATAAGTAAATGGGCATTGTGTTTAATATATTGGGGCAAATAACTCTTAACTAGTGCAATTCATTGCTATTCTATCTGAGAGATGTCCTGTTTGGTTCATCTCATGGGCGATCGTGGCTCAAGAGTTGAGAGTTCGCCTTGTAATCGGAAGGTTGCCGGTTCGAGCCCCTGCTTGGACAGTCTCAGTCGTTGTGTCCTTGGGCAAGACACTTCACCCGTTGCCTACTAGTGGTGGTCAGAGGGCCCGGTGGCGCCAGTGTGGCCCGGTGGCGCCAGTGTGGCCCGGTGGCGCCAGTGTGGCCCGGCCTTGCCTCTGTCAGTGCGCCCCAGGGCAACTGTGGCTACAATGTAGCTTGTCATCACCAGTGTGTGAATGGGTGGATGACTGGATATGTAAAGTGCTATACAAATACAGGCAAGATTGCAGGTTTATACAAAACATTTCAGAGTCTTGGAGGATACTGCATGACCTCTTGCCATTTAGTATTAGTCCTGAAGGCCATAAAGGACTCGTGAACAAATGTGATCATGTGACCTAGCTCACAGTAAGTGTGAGTCTGAAGAAGCTAGAGCTGATTATTGTAGTACTGGTCTGTTCTGGCAATCTGTCTGAAGATATCCACTTCACTTCAGGGTCACGAGATGCAAAGACTATTCGTTAGGCTCGATCAAATCAAAAATTACTGGCAGGCAAAGCAGCGCCTTCAATTAAGGCACTGGTGTAAAGTTGTGTCAAATAAAATGTTTTTTATATTGTTAAAGACTCAATTTGAGTTAACATAGTGACGTTTAAACTCAGTTTGTTGTCATAGCTGTGCAGTATTTCTGTCCTTGCTAAGACTAGACTTGAGGTTATTACATATTGTACGGATCAGACACACTTTTAACGGGTTATCAACTGTTTCATAATGATTATTTAATGTCACAGCCTGTATAAAGTGAATAATTGTTGTAAGTCATGATTGAAAATCCTTGCTTGGTAGATTGTGCCAAATTCCTTCGCTGTAAGGCTATCTAACTAATTTCTGGGTAATACTGCTAATGCTTGGTGATGCGTGTGTCGTACAAATCCCGTGCAAGTAGCTTGTAATTAATTTCCATTGATTGTGCAATAACTGAGAATTACACTTAATTATGCAATGACACAAATGCAATTCATTTGCTTCACTGAAATTGGATTTGGCAGGCTGTCACCAAATGTCATCTGAAAACATTTACATTGTGCGTTTATGCTTGTGTGGGTTTTCTGTTTACATCTGTGGTTACTATTTAAAGCTCATAATGTAATTGTAGCCCAGACTCTCTTGGAGAACATCAGGCACCTTCCTATTAGTAAAGTAATTTCACTGCATGCCATATTGCAATTGCTATGTAACTGTAAAAAGTCAGGTAGGAAAAACAACCAGAAACAACCAGAAATGTAAAAATGTAATTTTGAGCTTTTAAACAAGGTGATTAAAGGAGAATATGGCTCATGAAATAATTATCATGCTGAGCTATAAGCGTATTTGAGTAACTGCCAATTATGTTTAGTACTGTGCAAAGAGTGTTTGATTATAATTACAGTTTGATGTTATGCCAAAGTTTTTATATTGTGTGAAAAATGCCAAAGTGTGTGTGGACAGATACAAAGCATTGATAATGGACCCTCCCACTGTCTTTTCTTTAAATCCAGTTTGTGTCTGACACTCTCAAAATGGTCCTTTTAATAGCAAACCAGGCTTTTAGAGGCTATTATTTAAGCAGTTCAGCACTGCAATGTTTCCCTGCAGTGTTGTGATTAAAAGTGGAAAAAGCTCATGAAGCAGGTAATTGATGTTTAACTTGTTTGTGGAAAGTCTGTATCTGCCCTATTGCTTTTTGTCTCATCTTAGAAAATTGAATGTTACAGAAAAGGCTTATTTACATCCAACAGCAGCCTGAGGTCACTTCACGTGTGCTTTAACAGCTGTAGCATTCTTATCAATAAAACCCCCAAAAGTGCCTGTATTAACACTGGGAGTTTTTCTCATCTTATTGATTATTAAAAGAGATCACTCTCAATCCTACCTGTTATATAACTGGAAATGTTTCCTATTTGTGAGCCTCCTAATTATGCTGTGATCAATGATTTCCTGCCATTGATTGTTTAGGCTATTGCAGCGCTTCATTGTTAGCAGGGATTAGATTGTTTCTATTCAAATTTACCATCTGAATAAGAACTGCGGTTGGTCGGGGTAGAGGCAGCGTGTCTGAACGGATTTCGGCAAGCTCTGTTTGTTTGTGTCATCACAGTATAAAAAGTAGAGCTCTTATATAATATTTTCTTAATGTGATATTATGCCTGAACTAAAGCTACAATTCCAAAATGCAGTGAATCCAGCGTCAGAGCGATTTGGACGTATTTATGTGTTGTTGTGCCTCGTCTGGTTACCTTTTCGACCGTATCTGTCCCCCACGGCGTGCTGTCAGCCAGCGTCAGCGTCACCTTTGCAGATCAGTAGCACAGGAATACCGCCCTCCCTCGCATTCTGAAGTGCTCGCATATTGGCTGTAAGAGAGCTGTATCTCCCCGCATCAGCGCCATGTTCTGCACCATCCCAAATATGTCACTCACTGCAGCTTTTTACTGCAGCCGCCAGCTACAGCCGAGTCCCGTCTGCAGCTGGGCTTCGTCTCAGGCCGATGAGCACGCAGTGATGTAAACGGCTCGACTGCCGCTCCAAAAACTGGCCTGAAAGTCTTTATCACCCCTGAATCTACTGTCAGGACAAATTAACTCATGTGAACTGTGGATCATGCTTTGTAACTTGTACATCTTAAAACTGAAGCTATAGAAGGATGTTCAATACAGGGTTTTTATTAGTGATGAATATTGATATTATTGATATTCCTATGCATTTGTCATCAGTTTCAACCCTTTAAATCCTGAACCAAAAATTCTTTTATTTTTAATTGAAGCTTGTGAGATTAATTTTTCCTCGCTGATGCTGTCTGAAAAATGTGCCAGTATTGATACACATGCTTGGCGGCACATCAGTGTTGGACCTGCTCCTTCCTTCTATAAACAATGCATGTTCTCATTCCTTCAGGGCTCATTGTTGCCAGTTGCTGTTGTATGTGATCTTTTCTTGTTTTGTGTTGCTTCTAATGTCGTTTCTAAAAATACCATTAAAAGCATCCAAAACCTCATTAAAAATGTATTTAAGCTTCACTGGTGAGGGGAAAGAAAAGTCAGGCCAGCAATGAGATCACACACACACAGTGTCAGTTTGTTATTCAGCATTGGTGAGAGGAAAAACAAGTTGCCAGCTCGATTGTGGACAGATATTTAGTGTTTTTACTTTTTACATACTCTTACATTTTCTCTCTCGCTCTCCCTCTGACAGTTAATAAGCACAAACCATGGATTGAGACAACGTACCATGGGATCGTAACAGAAAATGACGACAAAGTTCTTCTGGACCCTCCTCTGATTGCACTGGACAAAGATGCTCCTCTACGCTACGCAGGTGAGAGAGGGCGTTTAATGCTGCTGCATCTGTTCCTTAACAAGAATTCTTCTTTTCGCACCAAATTACAGAAAAGCTTTGTGACATTATCAAGTATTATGGATGCAGGAAAAACTGCAGGAATAGTTTATAGACTTGAAGAAGAAAAAGAGTCCATCCACTTGCTAAAATCTTATTCTTCTTGATAAATGAAATAGAATAAAGCTTGTTTAACACTTGATTCTTTAAAAAATTACATCTATGTCATGGTTAATGTGTGGAGGTCTCTTTCCCTGCAGGGTGTCTCATTATACATTGCTCGTAATTCTTTCTGTGATACAGGTTGTAATCTTAGATTAGCTATGCACACGGATACAAATCAAAGCAGTGAGTCTGCAGTGAAGAAAGAAGACAGTAACTGTCAGGTCTTAATTGTCAGCTCACTCTTGAATAAGTTCTGCTAACACATTTCTGCACATTAGTTTTTTATGACTTGCCTGCCATACTGATGTACAGTTGGTTACCATATCCTCCAGGCTGAACCTTTTGATATTCAGATCAAAAACTTTTTTCAAGTTTTTCCCCCCCCCTCCCTCTCTCCCACTGTAGAGGCACAATTAGTGTGCTTTATGTACCAAGGCAGCATTAGCTCTGGGGTTTTTAATCACATCAGGCTTGACTTTGGCCATGATTCAAAGCACCACAGCACTGGAAATGGTTTCCCACCATCTCACATCACATGAGTTGTGTGATCTCTTGTCTGCGGCTCTCTTCACACGGTGCTCTCACCAGGCTTTATATGACTATTTTAATCACAGATTACTCCCCCTGATTTAGAATGTGAGGCTTTAGCATCCACGTGCACGCCACAGGACATGCCAAATGTAATCTTCTTGACAAAGTTATGTGAAATTTCTCCTGAGCTGATTGGCTTGGCAGCTTCTTAAGGTGGACAACTGCAACAAGAGAGCCATGATTAGAGTAATATGCCCAACTCTCTGCATGATGTTTGACTCCCTTCACATAAAAATTGTTTTGAATGCAGAGCTTTGGGGAGGGGAGTCCTGTTTGTCTCAGCTCATTTGATGAGCAGGCCTTTTGCGATTGGACTGTGTGTCCTTGTGAACTTGCTCTTTTGAGACAGAGCAAGCAGTCCGGCTTCACGTGGCAGCAGAGGTGACCTATTCTGTCATGCAGCCTCCTTTTTAGTCGGTTCTTCTGTGCCAGCAAGCAGGGTTCACTTTAAGCCAGCCTGCAGATCATTCAGAAGCCCAATCTCAGGTTCTTAAGTCAGTCTGAGGAACAGAAGCTTCACCACGAACGAGGAGTTGCTATATAAGTTGTCTGTAAGGCTGATTCGCTGTGGGACGGGCAGGGTAATTGGAACTGAAATGGCTGAGACTAAAGCCTTTGAACACAAGCTCAGTGCTCATGGATGACTGTGCTGTAACACAAGTGTGAAACACAAAGCAAGAATGGCCCACCCACCAGATCTGGTTATTTCATTCCCTGAGAAGTAATAGACAAGGCGAAAGGAGGAAGAATCTTGTTTCTGCGACACAGCTCCTGGAAAATGGGTTAAGATATTAACCTTTTGTGAGTGTGTGAATGTATTGAGAACATTACTCACTGTATTTAATTAGTACTAGGCAGGCCGAGGATAAATGTTTAACTATCCTTGTGATTGCTGACCTGATCCGAACTGAGAGGCCTGTGAGATAAATGAAAAGCTAAGGAAATCCTAAACTCCTGATGTGAGCTGGTCGTTAGAAGCGTGTTAAACTCAGCAGCCACAGTGCCGACTGCATGTCAGACTTTAGCAGCACCTCCATCCATCCACTATACCAGCTTGCACTGGCTAATGTGAAATCCATTTCTAATTGTTCAGTAGGTACAAACAAAGGCCCAGCTCACCTGTTAAAGAGATTGAAAACGTCAGCTAAGCAACAAAAGAAGTTGTCGTTTTGTTTTTCCTAAGCTACTTTATCTTCATGTCTTAAAGTTTAATATATAAAATATATTAAAAAATGAATGAAAATGGTAAATGTGACGTTTTGAGAAATATGATTTCAATGTGACGGGACTGACTTTCCACACTTGTCTAAAACGGACTGTCTAAACTATCCTCTAATTATATATTCTTTTTCTTTTTTAACTTGTTTAGTACTTGTTTACTCTGGTGTAGCCCTTATTCCCCACTCGCAGTATGTTTTTTGTTTCTCTGAGGGGAGGTATTGTAAGCCTTTAGCTAGCGTGTATTATCTTCCTGTCCTCTGTGTGTGTTATCTCTCAGCTTCTAACTCTTCTCTGAACTGATCTGGGTTTATCTTGTCTCCCTTCCTTGTAGAGAGTTTTGAGGTGACCCTCACTGAAGAAGGTGATCTTGGGCTCTTTCTTCTGCCTTGTGCTTACTTGTTACTATTAACCCACTAACGCTAAAACCAGCATCCACACTTTTACACAGAAACTCCTCGTGCTCATGCTCTGTAAACTCCCCATTTGGTTTTCTTGACCTTGCGTTTTATTTTCTCACCCTGAAGTTTTTGCCGTTCCAACAGCTGGATGAAAAGTGTGATGTGGGGGCTGACTGTTCTTAGAAATATCTGTGCATGAGACATCCATTGCAGTTTGCAGACCCTAACAGTTTTTCAGCTGTCAGCAGGAAACAGAAGCCGCTTTAAAATAACACAACAACAAAAAACAGGAGTTCTGAGTCTCTTTGCCGTTTTGTCCAATTCGGTCCTTTTAATTCCCCGGAAAAAAAAAAGAAAGGGGGGGAAGCAGAAGGCTAAAGCAATTTTCTACACAACTCCAATTTAAAAGTCTGTGTAGGATTATTTTATAACCTCTTTAACATGCGGCAATTGGAGCAGAAATTGAAACTCTAATTGGTATTTTAAGAAGCTGAACCTTAAAGTGTAACCATCTTAAAGGCACCGAGCATGCTCGGTTGTGGCCGTTAATGACCTCGTGATAGCTGCGCAATTCCAGTGACTCCTGTGAACCTTTCTGACATTTTAAGTCTTCACGTGAGATTGCTGAGATTGTTAACTAATGCAAACTCTCTCTGCTGCAAAGTTTCTGTTATCGCATCTTTGCCTCAGTGGATCTCTTGATTTCTAATTCTCCACCACTAATCTCTACCATTAGCATGGCTGCAGTTGTCATTTGATGTGGATGTCAAGCAAGTTGATATTTCTAACCCCAGTTCTCATCCAGTACTTTTGTTTTTGTTTGAAAACTGTTTTTGTACTGGTTTAGTTCTCTATGATTTCATGGTTTTCTTTTCAGTTCATTTTGCAGTAGTTTTGGGTCAGAGGCAAAATTACACAGGAAGACTTTTCTCAAATTGTGCCAAAATATTAAGCGTTGTCTGGGCTTTTTTCCCCCCTTTTCTTTTCTTTTGCAGACATTTAAGCCGGGATGGCTGAATCTCAATGGTCTCTATTGTTAAGGATTTCAATTTTTGTTCCTATAATTTGTGTTATATTGTTTCTCTCATGAGATAGGATGTAACGTTATTTTATTTTTTTATTCTCAACAAATATACTGTGCTCTATATGCTTACTTTTAAACTTTGTTTCATGACTTACTTTTTTAATATCTTAAGTACTCCTGTGAAATGCCTGTCCACATTTTTTCAGTTTCTGCCTGCATGACTGGATGCAATGTTTTCAAGTGGCTTGGAAAATACACTCTCTGTACTGATACGTAATGTCACCCACCCCCAAACTACTCACCCACACGGGCTTCCTCCACAGACCCCACGCACCTCAATCTACAAGTCCCTGGCTCCCAAAACCTGTGGCTGACTTTGATTTGATTTTGTTTATTTTTGAGGCGTTTAATTAATTTGTTTTGTGGTTAATATAATTGCTTAATCGCTTCATTAGACGTTTAAATTTCACAGCGGTCACCAGTTATTCTGAGCAAGCTCTGTTTTGGCTCTTAACATGTTCAGGTGAGATTTGCGGCTTCAGGATCCACGGGCAGAATGTCCCTTTTGAGGCAGTGGTCCTGGACAAGTCCACTGGAGAGGGGGTTATCAGGGCAAAGGACAAGCTGGACTGTGAGCTGCAGAAGGAGCACACCTTCACCATCCAAGCCTACGACTGTGGAGAGGGTCCTGATGGTGCCAACATGAAGAAGTCTCATAAGTGAGTTAACCCCTGCACTAAAAGTGTTGCACAATTATCTTTGAGCACATTTTCTTTGAGATAAAAATGTTTTTAACTATCTAAAAAAAATATGACAGAGCAGTGGGAAGCCTCAGATTTTGGCTCACAGTGATCACTTGTTCATACGCTACTATAAAGGAATACAAAAAGAAAAATCATTTTAGGTCTCCTAAGTAAAAAATCCTGATTGTGGTTCAAATGCATCATCAAATCTGATGCATTTGCCCTGACGAATGGGTTATGAAAGCAAAGCAGAGCAAGCACACAAGTGTGCAAATATAAATATGTGGTTTTGGCATAAAATCAAAAGCTGCGTTTTGTTAAGTCTTTATGCTGATTGTGGGAACTGTCAAGGGAATCCTTTCCCGAATGAGCCGTGTAATTATCCATGAACATTTGGTGACATGAATGCACATCTGGATTGTGAGGATTTCCAATCTTGAATGAATGGAATAAGGGTCATGATTAGATGGTTATTTGATTTGTCTGTCAACAGAAAATTAAGCTGCACCTTTTCAAAAAAACAAAAAAGATCAGTAGTGATGAAGTAATGATTACAAATAGAGTTGACTCAACACAAGAAGATTATTCTTTCCATCTGCAGTAATCAAGCAAAAGCCAGGCCAGGGCTTAAAGTCAAGAATTTATTTTATTTTAACCACTCCAGGATTTGAGATCAGTCTTGGTTATCCATGAATGAGGATGATCATGTAAGGTCTCATTTTCATAATAAAATAACATGAATAAATAAACCATCGACTATCCAACTGATAAAGTGTCCTAACTTGAATATCTCTCTATCAGGGCCACTGTCCACATCCAGGTGAACGACATCAACGAATATTCACCAGTGTTCAAGGAGAAGTCCTACAAAGCCACCGTCATCGAGGGAAAGAAGTACGACAGCATCCTGAAGGTGGAGGCGGTGGATGCCGACTGCTCGTTCCAGTTTAGCCAAATCTGCAACTACGAGATTGTGACCCCTGATGTGCCCTTCACCATCGACAAGGATGGTACGGATGTTCACATAGCGCCTTTGTCTTTGTGTGCCCACTGGAAAAAAGCTGCAGCCCACGCCCAAGACTCATGAGTGCAATGACACGCTTCACAGTGCCTGTTGATTCGTTTAAATGATGATGCTGCAGGGCCGTCATTCAAAATTCAGCACAAACTTGTCGGTTTGCAAGACGATGACGGCGTCTCAATTCAAAATGTTATGAATCCTAAGAGTGGTCCATCAGTTTGTTTGGCTTGTCGATAAATCCCTTTTGTTTTGTTTTTTAAATAGTCTTTACTCTATAATTCTGTTTGAAACGCGTAATGTTTTAGTGCTTTGAGGATTTCTACACCTACCGATACCTCTGCCAATTTTAGCACAGCCACAGCTTTGAAGTTAAAGAATGGTCCTTCTATTAAAATTACATTTTCCCCCCCACCTGCTCTGTTCAGGCTTTATCAAGAACACAGAAAAACTGAGCTATGGCAAAGAGCGCATGTATAAACTGACCGTGACCGCCTACGACTGCGGAAAGAACCGAGCCTCTGAGGACGTGCTGGTGAAGATCAGCGTCAAGCCCACCTGCAAGCCCAGCTGGCAAGGTATGAAAGCTCTCCTCCTTTGTTGTAGCTCGCCAGCCATCACTGTTAAGTTGTGTCTTTTGTGTTGAATGTAAATGATCACTGACGCAGTCCAAACAGGCTCAGAAGGATAATTGAACTCCTTTAAACTATAAGGCCTCATTCAAACTCAAAAGAAGAGGAATACTTCTTAATGAGTGATTAGTATTAAAAAAGCGTTTAATTAAATAACATCTTTTAATGCTTTTTACTCTCTCTGCTTCTTTTTCAGGCTTCAATAAGAGGATTGAATATGAGCCTGGCACTGGTAGTTTGGCCCTCTTCCCCAGCATGCACTTGGAGACCTGTGATGAGCCAATCACGTCCATCCGGGCCAGTATTGAACTGGAAACCAACCATATTGGAAAGGGCTGTGATCGTGACACCTACTCTGAGAAGTCTCTGCATAAGTTGTGTGGTAAGGAACTGGAAATGGTCCTTGTCAGTAGTTGTTTTATAACTCTGTGAGCCACATACAAGTAAGTATACCATCTTTCTTTATTAGGAGCCAGCTCCGGCACTGTGGAGCTCCTTCCTGCTCCCAGCAGCTCTGCTAACTGGACCGTAGGGCTGCCAACCGATAACGGCCACGACAGCGATCAGGTGTTTGAATTTAATGGCACCCAGGCCATCAAGGTTCCTAATGGTATGGTGAGCACCAGCCTGAAGGACCCCTTCACCATTTCTGTGTGGATGAGACACGGCCCTGGGGCCCACGAGAAGGAGACCATCCTCTGCAACTCTGACAAAACAGGTAGGAGTCACAGCTTATGGTGAATAAAATAAACATGCATATTTAAAGGCTCCAACTATTATTCAACTGTTAAAAAGGGGGGAAAAAGATAACTGACTCACTGTATAGATTAAATCTTCCTGTCAGTCCACTTTAATTGAAGATTTAGCTTCATAATAAGATACACCCTGGAAAGGTTGCCAGTCTGTCCAGGATGTACTCTGGACACATAGAGACACTCAATCATTCTCATTCACATTCACACCTATGGGCAATTTAGATTCAACAATTAACCTAACCCCGCTAACTGCATGACTGTGGGAGAAAGCCAGTGTACCCGGAGAAAACCCATGCAAACTCCACACAGTGGAATTGAGCCTTCTTGCTGTAAGACTACAGTGCCACCTTGATGTCCCTATTGCTGTAATTCCAGTAAAATCATACTAATAGCCACAAAAGTTTAATTATATATGCTAGACCATTATATATAAACCACCTAGCGAAAGGCAAAAATGCCTTGTTTTTAGCATATAAATGACATGCACTACCCAATTTTCACCTTTCCTAATGTAATAAAGTGCATCCATTCGCCGATGGCATGATAAGATTAAATAATACTGTAATGCTGGCATGAAATATTAATAAAAATCTTGGAACAGAAGGTTTGAAGAGTTCTGTAGGACAGAGCGTCTTGTTTCATACATATAATAAGCATGGCACATGGACTCATTAATCTCAAAACTGTGCTGTTAAAATATCTGGCGGATACTGATTATTGGTGCACATATGGTGTCTGAAGAGATCCTCTGATTAGAAACAAAAAAACCCTACCATTGAAACTTCAGGCTATAATCAGTGTTTGTGCTCAGCTGGTAGTCTAACACATGGAAACGTGATTCCTTTTTAATTTCTTTCTCACATCCCGCTGAGCGCTTGCTGACCTTTCCATTTTGACAGTAGTTGTAAATTTTCTCCATGGTCACAAGCTCCTTGATCTTACGGACTGTAAAGTCTCTGCCGTGGCCAGTGACGGGGAGCCAGTTCATCAGCTTCGGCCCAGCTGCTTATATAAGGAGGATTACATCAGGGCTGTGGCCTGGACAGGAAGCTCCCATACCCATGAGATCATGGGTCATTTGTGACCTTTGTTCAGCAGAGTCTGGAACAGAAAGACGAATCTCATTTTGCTTTAGCTTTACAGAACCACGTAAAACTGAAATGTATTTTCATCATTTAAACCATATTTTAAAATTTTTATTTGCTTCATGTTAATGATAAATTGACTGTTTCTTATATGGTGTTTTTCTACTCTGCATGGGCACTTTATCTAACGTAGACCATTTACAACTGCATTCATGCAAGCACTTGCATCTAACGCGCACACTACAATCAACATATTAGGAACAACCTACGGTTCAGTATCTTGCCCAAGGATACTTTGGCATGCAGAGCAGTGAGGGACTGAACCACCTAACTTCTGATTAGTAGATGACCTGGTCTGCCTCCTTAGCTACAACCACCTTTGTGTCAGTTTGATGGTGTACTAATAAGTGTTAATTGGTTACCAAAAAACAACAACCTACCCATAAAGGTTGAATCTTTCAGAATCAGATACAAGGAGAGGATGACCATGGATGCATGGCTACATACATACATATGAGGGCACCAATAATGCTAAATGTTCACAGGTATTGCGTCAGTCTGTAAAATCCCACCCAGGCATTGTTTTCTGTTTTCTCCTGAGGTTTTGCTAATTCCAGTAAGGCGTTGCTAAACCACACTGTGCATATTACAGCCACATAGCGATTTTCTTTAATGGAGAGAGGCTGCTAAAAGGGCCTGTATTCAGTCCACACCTTCTCAACACTTAGTGTTCTGACAGATTACGGATTTCGACACTGAGCTGGAGCACAAGAGTTCAGTTTTACCTGGAGAATCATCACGAAAACACATTTGTTATGGTTTTCTTAAGAAGATTGTGATATTTTCCACAAATACATTGCTACACATTTCCATAGATAGTCAGATATTTAATTTATCCCACAAGGGAAATTGTTGAATATTTTAGAGTTACAGTTTCTCATCCTGATCTCTTCTGTCGTTTTCTGCTCTGCAGAGATGAACAGACACCACTACTCGCTCTACGTCCACAACTGCAGGCTGATCTTTCTCCTACGCCAGGAGCCATCTGAGGCAGAGAACTATAAACCCGCAGAGTTTCACTGGAAGCTCGACCAGGTCCGCTGCTTCCAAAACTCAACTTTGTGCCAGTGCACAGCATGAGGCGGCACATAAAGTTAAAAATAATAATAAAAATCAGGTTTCAGTGTACTGCAGAGTCTAGATTTCAGTTTTTCACTCGTCCTGCTGTCATCTTTCCAGGTGTGTGACAAAGAGTGGCATCACTATGTGCTTAATGTGGAGTTCCCCACTGTTTCTGTATTTGTGGATGGGACTACCTTTGAGCCCTTCCTGGTTACAGAGGACTACCCACTGCACGCCTCCAAGATAGAAACTCAGCTCACGATTGGTGCCTGCTGGCAAGGTAAACAGTGTAACTGATTTTTGGAGAGCTCTCTTTTTTGACATTTATATCATTTATATGCATTGTATTGAAACACAAGTTCTTCTTTTGTGTGTTTGATACTCTATTAGAAAGAGTTAAAACTGTGTTCATGCTAGATGACATAAACTACCTTGTATAAACTGTTACTTTATATTCAGCCAATGGCGTATTAACTCTTTGTAATATTAATGACGTGACCTCGTATGTAGCATCTGAATCTCTCCTCCAGATCCTCAACCTTCCTCCCTGTCTCTTCCTGCTCTCTTGTTTCTGCCCTTTACAGAAAACTCAGGACATGACAATGACACTGAGACAGTCTCTGAGCCCAGTTCAGGTTGCTCACGTCTTTCCCTTACTACTCAGACATGTCCATGTGTCCACAATGTCCCACCATGCTAATTGCATCCTCATTCCATTAAGACTAGAATGATTCCTACCCATTCTAGATGCAAAAATAATTTGTTTTGTTGCAGTATTGATGTTCAGTGGCGCCTGACTCCCATGTATTTTATTTTCTCTTCTAACTGCAAAAGTTACGCAGTTGTTTTTTTTGTTTTTGTTTTTCATTTTCCCCTTATTTGTTTATTTTTTCCCCAACATTTGATACACCAGCAGATCGCAAATAAATCTATAACGAGTCAAGAGTCCGATCCAGCTGCAGCCTTTTAGCCATGCTGGCTTTTCTTTCAGAGCTTGACCTTGAGGCTGGAAGCAGTAACTCCTCTGTATCACATAACAAACCTGCAGCAGAAGCGCGCACACACATCAGTGGATGAATACGCGACCTTGAGATGTAGTTTGTCGCTGACTCCGCAGTGGTGCAGACTAATGCTCATTATGATGTAGCTGGAAGACAGGAGTGGCGTACCTCTCTCGAAATGTCAACTCCAAATTTCAGATCATGAGCATTTTGCGGCCCTCAAGATGGCTCTGTTATTTTGTGAAAATGAGGTGACTAAAGAGGATTAATTCATCATTATCTTACGCAATCCCTTCTTTGAGTTTCTTTTTTTTTTCCCTGTTGGTGTCATTTCTTTTCCCACAGTAAGCCGTTCACCCTTTTAATGCAAGCGTTGCATGCTGCCGCTGGCGTGCATAAGCTCATCAATCATTTGCCTGTCTTGCTCTTTGGGCTTCGGGCCTTTTGAAGGGCACACATACTAACTTGCATGAACTCCATTCACGCCAGCTTTGTACAGTGCGACAGCATGCTTGAAGCTCCAGCTCAGAAAAGGTGAAGCCTGTGAAATCTACCCCCTAAATAACTTCTATGTGTTGTCTTGGAAACCAGGTGGAAATGCTCGAATGGCGCAGTTTTTCCGCGGTAACCTAGCGGGGCTGATTATCCGCACCGGCAAGCTGGAGAACAAGAAGGTGATCGACTGTTTGTACACGTGCAAAGAAGGACTGGACGTGCAGCTGCCTGAGGAGGTAGCTTCAGCTATCAAGGTGAGGAGGCAAAGAAAGCTTTGAATTTGTGAAGTGAATCTTTTTTAAATCATTTGACAGCTCGCTCAAGTAATGAACTGTGGTTCGTAACATCCAACCAAATTTTAAAAAAACAAATTTTAATTTTAAACCTGCAACTTTTGGAGAATATTTACCTCAAAAGTTGCATTTTTGCTGAATGAATTACTTTAAGTGGTTCTCCAGGACTGATGCTGGAAAGGATTGTTTATGTTTGTTAGCTCAGCATCAGTCACAGGTCATGTTATTCACAAATCCCTCACCTTGTTTTCTTCTCTCAGGTGGAATTCAACCCCAACCAGTCCTCTCTGACTGTGGAAGGTGACGACATCGATGCCTTTGACAAGGTCATGCAGCACATCTCCTACTTAAACTCCCGCCAGTTCCCAACCCCTGGAATCAGGCACCTGCGTATCTCAACCACAGTAAAGTAAGTAGAAGAAGAAGCCAGAAGCACTTATTGTTTTCGCAGCCTGGCCTGTGTCTTGTCACTTCATCTGTTGGCTGGCAGCAGCAGCCCTGTGTTGTTTATAAAGCAGGTCCTTTCTGCCTCATAGACATTCAGAAAGCTTCTCTGCTGCTGCTTAAAATGTGAGGATGGTTTATTGAGGTAAAATGGAGGTCAAGAGTTTTACCTGATGCCCATAACAAAGAGAATAAACACAATGTGTTTTGCTGCTTGAGAATGACAGACTGAAGAGCAGTATCCATTTTCCCCCTCTCCTTTCTTTTCTATTCTCTTTGATGTCTGCAGCACTGGAAAGTCAGTAAAGAACAGCAGTAGTTTTACTGATTTATACACGAGTATGAAATGAATATATCAAAGCTCTCGTGGTTGTTCTGAGCCTAGTGTGAGATTTGTTCCAGTTGGTGAAGTCGTTTAGTATTTGTTCTTATTTGCACATGCACAAATGTGCATCAGCTCCCAGCTTTATGATTTGGACTGAGTAATCAGACTAAACTGTTTTTATTTTTTCTTGTGATGGCAGTTAAATTTTTATAATTGATGAGGAACATTTGAAATTAGCTTTTTATATGTTGTTGCAGTCAAAGTGACATTTAATGTCAGTGAAAAGAAAGAATGTGTTCTTTATTTGTTACACATCAAACAGCTTGATGCATAAAAATACACAAATACCCACAAGAACTGATGAAACAATTTTATTTTGCCATTTGTGCAGATAGGTGAGCTTTAGGCTTCTACACGAGCACAAATAAAGGCCTTTGTCTTTTATGCCGCACACTGTTGTTGGCTCAAATTTGTTCACATACCTTCCCAACTATTCAGCATGCCACTTTTCTTCTATAGGGAGAAGCAGCAACGTGATTAAAAAAAAAAAAAAAAGACAGAAGGAAAATCACATTTCTGAGCATTTAAAATCGTCTATTTCACAGATGCTTTAACGAGGAGTCCTGCGTAACGGTGCCAGATGCTGAAGGTTACGTGATGGTGCTGCAACCAGAAGAACCCAAGATCAGCCTGAGCGGCATTGACCACTTTGCCCGCAGTGCAGCTGAATTTGAGAGCCAGGAAGGAGTGACGCTGTTCCCCGAGCTACGCATTGTGAGCACCATCACCCGTGAAGTGGAGGCCGACACGGAGTCTGAAGCTGCAGAGGGAGCTGACGATGACCCTACAGGTAAGAGATGTGCACACTGGACTCTGAAGCAACTTCCTATCATGCTAATAGGATTTAGCATATACACAGGAGCTAACCTGTACCTGTCAATTTAAACATGGCTGCATATGTAATAGTAATTATTGCCTTGATGGCATTACGGAGTGATGATGTGTTGGAGTGATTTAAGGCACATCCAGACTGGAGGAGCTGGGGATCGAACCACCAACCTTCTCATTGTACCTCCTGAGCTTTAGGTGCTTGTTAAGAAAGCAGCTGGTCTTCCGCTTGCACACATAGGCCCGTGCACATACTATGTCGTCCCCTCAACAAAAATGGAGCGCACACACTCACTGGTTTGATTTCCCTTTAAACGCTCACCTGTCTGCACCTTTGACAGTGAATGATTCTGCAGTTACAGGGTGTGTACAGTACAGACGTCTGTGCAGAACTACAGTAGCAGTCTATGTTGAGGATTACGCTTGGGGGATGAAGGGATTGGAAAAACAGTGAGAGGGAGGGTGCCATCTGTTCGGCTTGCACATAAGTTAAGTGGAGGAGACACAATAGACAAGCTCTGAGGTTGACACAGATACCACGAGATACGACGTCCTGCGGTGAGCAGCAGGCCATAAGGGACAAAAGGGCTTACAGAGCTCTGCTGCTATCACCTGCATTACCCTGCCCCACCTTACACACCTCGCAAACAAGAGATGACACGGTAGATAATTAAGAGTCATTAAAATGGAGCTTTGAAGAGTCAAATGGTACAGGCAGTAGATGCATGAAATATTAATTTGTTTCATAAGCAAGCTGAGGATGCCGACTATTACAACATTATGATTTAAATAATAAAATCACTTTCTCTGATATACAAGTATAATAACATTGCTAAATCTGCTGTAGTTGTTTTATTGGACTAACTGTTGGAGCCAGGATTCTTTGTTTACCAGCATTTCTAAAGAGCACGTTGCATATTCTATAATGTCAGTAGTTGACTCGTTTTAGCATGTCTCATCAGTTCTGGATCTTTCTCTCTTACTCCAGTTCTTTAGATTACTTTGTTTTCTTGATTGCACAGAAATAAAATCACAAATATTTGTTCCCTTGCTCTTAATCTGTATCTATTTGTTTGGAAAGGGCAGCCAGTTCTTGAAGAAATAGAGAAGGAGTGCTGTTTCAGATTTTCAAGAGTGCTCCAAATCTTCCTCCTCAATCGTTTTTGTGCTTTTGTTCTTTCAGTCCAAGAGACGGTGGTGTCGGAGGAAATCATGCACAACCTGGACACGTGTGAAGTGACTGTGGTGGGAGACGAGCTGGACGGAGAGCACGAGAGCCTTGAAGTGGACATGTCCCAGCTGCAGCAGCGCAGCTTAGAGATGAGCTCATCCAACGTGGGGCTCGTCATCACCGGTACAGACCACCGTGCTCGGCTAGGAAGCCTTAACTAGCATATAGCTAGAAAAAAAAAAAAAAAGGAATGGTACATTTCACCAACAAGAGCTTGTCATTAACCCCCCCCTTCTCTGTGGTCCAGGTGTGAACACCATGGCCAACTACGAGCAGGTCCTGCACCTTATCCGTTACAAGAACTGGCACACCGAGGCTCTCTTTGACAGGAAATTTAAACTGGTCTGCTCTGAACTCAATGGTCGCTACATCAGCAACGACTTTAAGGTCGAGGTACGTCTGAGCGTTTGTCACGTTCACACTGAACCGTGACCAGCCTGTCCTGGTGTTATCCACATACTTGTGCGCCCTCACTTCAAGTGTGGTCTTTATTTCTCTCTAGGTTAATGTAATCCACACAGCCAGTCCCATGGAGCATGGCAACAATGCCATGGTGCAGCCCAACTTCATCAACCCTGTCCATCACGCCTCTGTGGATCTGTCTGGGCATAATTTGGTCAACGCTCATCAGGCCTCAGGTACTGAAACATGGAGAATGCTTCATCCTTTTTCAGCAGGTTGCATAGAGAATCAGTAGTCATCTGCAGCCATCGATTCACCAAAGTTTCAAAAAAAAAAAAAAAGAAGAAAAAATCAAACATGCATCTGTTTCAGCGACGTGGAAAAAGACACAAAATCAAAGTATAAAAATCTTTCCTGCAAAAATTAATTTAAGGATGCCTGGAAAATAAATTAAGCAGTAGTGTTTATTTTTTTCCTCAGTATTGGCTGCAATATCGTGTTTATCTGTTGAATGCAACACTAAATATCATAAGCACACCAGTAATCAGCTTAATTGTTGCTGTAGAAAAAGATTTGTGATATGAAGCAGGAGGATTACAGCCTACTAAGCAGAAGTGGGGCATGTATGAAACACTAGTGTGTCTGTTTTTTAATGGACCAAGTTAGGGATTACTTTTGAGCGCTGTTTGTGACATCTGTACAGGCAGTGCACACTGAGCACGACCTTTTATTTTCCGGCTTCTGTATTCTTCTAAGCTGACTGCCTCGCTAAGCTCGCCACTGCACCAGAGAGGGCTCTTCCTGCTAATATGGAAAGTGGAGCAGGTTGGCGCGAGACGGGCTAAGCTATTTAAAGAAAAACAGCCTCAACACCTTATACAGCTAAAAGCACGTGTGTGTACAGATCGCTGGGAGCACGCCATAAAGCCAAAGCGGCGGTGGAAGCTGCGTCTCCACATATTTGATCGTGAAGTGTTGTTTTGCGTCTAACTAATCAGTGTTTTTCCTGATGTGGTTTACCTCCTCGTAGTGGTTCCGAGCGCTGCCACCATCGTCATCGTGGTGTGCGTCAGCTTCCTGGTGTTCATGATCATCCTGGGCGTGTTCCGCATCCGAGCTGCACACCAGCGCACCATGAGGGACCAGGAAAACGGCAAGGAGAACGAGATGGACTGGGACGATTCAGCCCTCACCATCACCGTAAACCCCATGGAGGTAAAACGACACGAGAGGAGGAAGCAGGGAAGCAAAATAAGCAACGAAAAAAATGATTATGATGGTGATTAACTGGTGAAAAGCTGTTTAACAGAATTTCGCTGCTGGTGTTAGGCTGTAGCCCAGACAGCTTGTCGCCTGCTAATGCGAACTGGGTGATGTTAAAACTGTGCCCTAGTTTTGTCTGAGCCCCTTGTAATTAGCAGCCTTGTGGGGACGAGAGAGAGACTCTGCTGCAAATATGTAAGTCACATTACCTGACTGACGCACAAGAATGAAACAAGGAAGCAGCTTCTTTTCCCAAAAGCCCAAAATGAGGCGAATGAGTCAGCTAGTGGGCTGAATATATTTGTACAAGAAGATTCATGTCTTTCTGAGTCATTCGATTACTCGTTGTTGCTTTACTGTTTGTTAAAAGGACCGATTATTTACCACGTTTTGATTTGCTTTAACTCCCATCCTGCTGTGACTAAATCACAGCACATCTGCCGAGTGAGACTTTACACATTTGACCAAAATAATCTGATCATATACAAACTCTCCAGTGAGACATACAGATTTGTTAAAAGATGATGGCCTTTTTTGGTAGCTCTGTTTTGTTAAACAGAGCTGAAACGAGACGCTCAATTTCCTGAGTATCTTGGAAATGACTCTTTCAAAGTGGTTTGTTATTTTTATTGCATGGATTTGGTTCGTAGGAGAAAGTTATTGAGGTAATGCAGCGTTTCGGCAATAAGAGACGTGCATTAAATCCTCTCCCGTGGTTTTATTGTATGTCGCTGCCTTTTAATGCTAATCTACATCCCATGTTAGCTTTTCACCTGATGTGTTGAACTTCCGTCATATTTACATCAAAGTGTACTTGAAACGTCCGAATCTATTTAGGTTTGGTTAATGCGTCTCATGTGCACAGTTCAATGACATCGAGTTTACCTTGAAAGGCTCACTGCTATGACTGTTGGGTTTTTTTATTGTGTCTAATGGCCCCAGTGTTTTCTAATGTGTGAAATTCAGAACAGTGGACGTGATAAACCTTTGTCACCACCACAGAGGATTTTAAGCAAACAAGATGTGATTGAAGGGCAGACTTAGCTCAAGTTTTGCAGATGAAAGACGTGGAGCTTATTCCAAGTGTTTAACAAAATCTTAAGGAGGCAGGCGTATTATTGTGAAGAGTCTATAATCAAGAGACGTCTTCATAAATGGGAATGCAGAGGATTTACAACAAGGAGCAATAAGAAGGCCAGATTAGTCTTTGCTAGAAAACATCTAAAGGAGCCTGCACTTGTCAGATTAGCAGAGGCTGCTGTGTTGTCCAAACACAGTTACATACATGAAAATGATGTGAAACAGGAAGGTAACGTGCACGGTGCTCAGCAAAGCCATGATCTGTATAAAGTTTTTCTAACACGGATTTAATAATAATAATAGATTGCATTTATATTTATTTACAATACCACTATTCATTCACTCTCACATTCACACACTGGTGGAGGGAAGCTACAGTTGTAGCCACAGCTGCCCTGGGGCAGACTGACATATCGCGCCGTCGGCCCCTCTGGCCATCACCAGTAGGCGGTAGGTGAAGTGTCTTGCCCAAGGACACAACAACCAAGACAGACAGAGCTGGGGATCGAACCGGCGACCTTCCGGTTACAAGATGAGCTTCCCAACCCCCTGAACCCCCCTGGTCGCCCAATTTAAGTAATTGAGTATTTAAGATCACAAAATGAGTGCCCACAGTCACAGTCTCCATCTTTTCTCTCGCTGTCACTAATGCAGACGTACGAGGACCAGCACAGCAGCGAGGAGGAGGAGGAAGAGGAGGAGGAGAGCGAGGACGGCGAGGAAGAAGATGACATCACGAGCGCTGAGTCAGAGAGCAGCGAAGACGAGGAGGGCGGCGAGCCGGAGGACCAGCAGGGGGCCAGCAGACAGCAGCAGCTGGAGTGGGACGACTCCACCCTCACCTACTAAACACACACAAGACACCCAAACAAGAGCTCCCGACACACACATCAGAAACTCACTCATACTCCCTCCCTCACACACACACTCACAAACACAGCACTCCCTGCAGTTTCATGTCTAGGAGCCATGATGTAAAAACTTAACAAAAATAAAAAAAATCAAGAAAAGGAGAAACATAAAGTCCCTTCAGCGTATATATGGTCAAGGTTTTCCTGTTGTTATCTTAGTGGTGGTACTCAGTGTAGTGTAGTCATCACCAGATTGCTGACTTTTTTTTATTTATTATATTTTAATTCCCAGGAAAACCTGGCTTACATTGGAACTGTGTGAGGAAGCCAACCCTGCACTTTGTTTTCTCTCAGATGTACGGCTTTGAAGAGCAGAGTAATCGCTTCTCCTGATGTATATTCTTTGCTAATGCTTGTAGATTAATTCGCTAAACTCACAACTAGCTCCGACTTGGGTTTTCTTGACTTGTAGTCCACAGTGAATCGAAAATGATGCTTTTAACAAGTAGACTGCATTTTCCTCTTCCATTTCTTTTTTGTTTTTTTGTTTTTCTTTTTAGTGCATGGAGAAATTTTGGGGAAGTCATGTGTAGAGAAATAAATTGCTTTTTAAAGATTTTTGTAAATATAATGAAACCATGTAATTAGTCAATGTGTTAGTGAAGACCTAATCAATGGGGTCCAATATCTACGATTATGTAATGTAGACTATTTGTGTCACACAGGCTGTCGCAGCATGCCGCTGAATTTCTGCAAAAGCTGTTCCATCACGCTTGTACAAAATGTCTCGCTTCATGATGCGAAACCGAGGACTGTTCAGCGGTTTCCATGACAAAAAGGTGTCCATTTCGTCCCTTTTCTTTAATCTTTTGCGAGGAGTAAAGTAGTTTCTTTTGCTTTCTCAGAGGGCTTAGTTGACGGTTTCAGCTTCACATGATGCTTTTGCTTCGCTTGCGCGCGTGGCAACGCTCTACTCCTGGCTTTAGTGTTGTTTCATTCCCAGCAGATCTCACTGATGTACACTACAGAGGGAATCTTCTTTCAGTTTCAGAAAATGTCGTGTGGAATCACAAAGATCGGCTCAGCAGTGCCGTTCGTGGTGAAAATAAGGGTACTAAAATGTCCTCAGCAGCTTTAAAACCTTTGTCCCTGTCCCAGTCCCTGTTGTGGTTCAAGGAGAAACCCTTTCAAGCTACTGAAAGAAAATGTTTATGAGCTTTAGTGGAGACTGGCTGAATCGTTGAATTGCTGGCAATGTTTTATTTTTTTTTTCTGTTCATGGCACGGCTATTTTACCTAAAATAATACTACATAGCCTGTATGAGGTACATTTTAAACTGTTTGCTGCTTCAGCAGGAAAACACTTTAAAAATGAATCTTTGAATCTTAAAGTGAGATATTTTTTTGCAGTAGACCACTAGATTTTATTGTACATGAAACTGTACTGTAGAGTTGTTCAAAGATATTTGTTTACATTTGGTAAACTTATTTTCCTTCGGGTATTAGTATGAAGCTTACGATTGGGAAAGTGTGTCCGACCTCTTGTCTCCTCTCAGACACTGTTGTCCATAACTTGTATATATAATCTTTCACCAGACCAGATAAAAACGTGCCGTCACACTGAACGATTTTAATGTTCGTCTTTTATGGGGGGGGTACAGAGTAAAATATAAGCGTTTCCCAAACCTGCATTTATTACGACCATGTTTGGGGCTTTGGATTGTGCAGAAAATGGCATTATCGGGATTGGAAAAGTCTATGCGTGCAAATCCGTTTTCAGAGGCCAAAATTAATTAAAAACACCTTCAACGCTTATTATTATTGTTGATGTAAAAAGTTTCCAGGCTACTTTTGTTTTCAGCTCAGTGAATCAATTTGATTTATTTGATTTTCTTTAATAGGTGTGCATTTGAAACGTAGTGAACAGTCTCCCTTCCATGATGACTTTGGCTTGTTTTAAAAAAAATAATAAAAAAAATAAAAAATTATAAAGGGGGGGGGCGCCAGGTCTGAGCCGGCTGAGATGGGAGTGCCTTTTGCCGATCATAGCGTAATTAGCTGGTCTAACAAACACACTTATCCGTGCTCTTTAATTTTTATTTTTAATGCTAGATTTCTTTCGTAGCTGGGGAGACGTTTTCTCTCAGTTTGTCGCGATAATAGGCCGACGCTAGTTTTATTACAGGTGAAAACATTTTACGTAGATGTCACGTGTCCTTGTTGATGTGTAGAGGAGTAGATCCACATTGTATCTTCTATAGATATTGTACTTAAAAATCATATTGACGGAATCCACCTTTAAAAGATGTACATTATGAAATTGCTTTGGCAGCATACAGCGTGTATACTGACCTATTTGTGTATAGTGGAAGGTGAGTTTCTTTTTTTCTTTTTAACAGTGTCCTGTTGCTTGAGCTGTTGAGAAACAATTTTTTTTTAAATTTTTTTTTTTTTGAGGGCAGCATGAAATTTCACAAGAGTATATATGCCTGTCGGTGACGCAATTCTCACGGTTTCATTGTGTCAAACACTTCATGTCCACATTTCAGCTACAGTTGAAAGGTTCACTAGCATCTCGTTTGCTTTCTGGTGCGCCCCCAATGAATGTCACTGCCTAACAATCTGAAATGCAACCATACTGTAACGACATCAAGATGAAGTAAGGAAGGGTGGGTGGATGGACAGGTGGGTGGGGGTATATTGACTTTGCATGAACCACAAGTGTGTGTGTGTACGCTCCACGTGGGCCTATGAGACCGGAGTGAGAAAGGAGACGTGATACACTACTGATTCTCAGATTGTCTGTTTCACACATCCATGACACTCAAGAAATTTTTTTTTCTCTTTGTTTTAAAATCTGCTCAAAATGGACGGTGACGGTGTTTTCAGCGTGGTTGGATGTTTCCGTTGTGCTTGTTGGAGCTGCTCTCTTTTCTACCAGTTGAAAGGCAAATGTAGTGAGGTTGATGCTTGCTCGTAAACAAAATAAAGGAAGATGAGATGGGGTATAACTTCTGTCTGCTCTTGTTTTCCTTCATTGTATTCTCTAGTGTAAACATGGTGCCGGTGCACAGCATGGGAACACACCCTGGGTGGTGCTGTGAGTCTTTTTTTTTTTTTTTTGTAAATATTGAGCACTGTTGCCCTCTGGTGGTGAAACTGAGATCTGCTACAGCTCCACGATAAAATCTAGAGCTGGTGGATTTATTATGCTCCTTTTCAACTCCATGCTTTTATTCGTGCGCTCTACCAGGGCTGCTTTGCATGATTCACATTTCAAACTGTGTATAGTAGAACCACCAGTAATACCAGTAAGGCCTTAATGCTTGGGTATATTTCTCAGTTCCCTTTCTTAGAATTGGCTGCCCCTCAAAAACGGGTTTGAACAGCAGGTGGGTGGGTGATACCCACTCTCAGTGACATCATACAGAGACAAGAGTTGAAAACTGTCTCAAGTGAACCATGAGAGCAGTTTGAAGCTTTAGGCACTCCGGGACAACACGTATGTTTGCCAATCTCATTATTTCAGACTTTGGCCATGTTTAAAATGAGCATCCACGAATGTAACAGTGTATACACTCATGAGATACTTTATTAGATTTGACTTGCTAGTATCAAGTTGGACCCTCCTTGCCTTCAGAATTACCTTAATTCTTTCGGCAAAGATTCAAGACGGATACACGGTGGTCATAAAGTGACGGACATGGCCTGCAGTAACACTCAGGTAAGCTGTGGTGTTTATTTGATGCCCAAAATGTGTGAAGAAAATATCCCCCACACCATTACACCACCAGCAGCAGCCCAATCAGATCCATGCTTTTATACTGTTCACGATACTGTTTGACCATGCTAACATGCCTACATGCAATGTGATTGGCTGATAAAATATTAATGCTGATGAGCAGCTGAACAGGTGTACATGGCGGGAAATAAAACATGAAGCCTGTTGTTAGTTTTCTTTTTACTCACATTAAAAGTAGCAAGAATATCAAGATTAATGCTGTAAACATTGTGACATTCACTTCTACACAGACTCTGATGCGAGTTTAAAAACTATCAAACTTCATCACTGTCAACATGAAACTACAGTCATCAGTTTGAAGGGAGTTGCATGATAATAAATGCATAAAGGACTCATTAAAATAATGGAAACACCCAAGTGACACTGAATAGTGGTAAAGCGTCTCGATTCATTACTTCATCCTGTAAAATCTTTGTATTTTCTCTGTATTTTCTCCATGAACAGACCGAAGACCCACACTATTAATAAAACTTTATGATTCTCATATTGTTGGACGACGGCTGCTCTAATCCACCCTGCAGACTCAGCACATTTCAACTAAACTGGTGAAAGACTCATCGAGTTTTACTGAAGATATCAGACTCTACATCTCACCTGCACACAAGTGACGGCACAGTTTTAGCTGAAATAAAAATACACCCTGAAGGAAAACTGCATCCTAAAAACAGCACTGTTGAATATTGAAATTTTGGAATAAAGAATCACTGCACAAACCACAAGATCATAATAACAAACTGTCTGCGCCGTCCTCTACATTCACGCGCCTTTTAGCAAATCACAGGCTCGTACCTAAAATACATTTTTACACTTTATCTGGACGATTAAAAGACATTTACAAAGATTGACGTGTACATATAAAACAATACTGTTAAAAGTGTCAGCGTCTGCAGTAGCACTCAAAAGCGCACTGATTGTTTAGAAAATCCATAATCGGATGGCACATTTTTGTCTTCATTTTTTTTGCAGAACTGCTATGACTTTGTTTTCACACCAGAGCTAGCTAAAGCCATTATTTTGTCTTCGGACCCTGAAAAAAGGAAAGCAAAATGAGGTCAACAGAAATATCTGTGAGAAAGTATCAGTTTTGTAGTAAAATCATCTTTATGCTCACCTTGGTTTGCAGTCACTTTTTCAAACTGGCTCAGGGTCGCTGTGGCGTTTTCAGTGAGGAACGTCTCGTCTTCTGGGGTGAGCTGTCACATAATTACAACATGAATGAAAGGAAAGATTTGAGGCAGCTAGTGAGGGCTGCATGACTGAAATGAATCATTTCAGACTTTACGTAGCACAAGCCGCTGAATCATCCTCAATTCTGTGGATAATCATGTGTGCTCTGAGTGCTCCTCACCTTCTCCCCCAGTTTTCTCAAGGCAGTGAGGATTTCCATTTTCTGCTGCGTGTACACGTCCCGTGACAGTTTTCCCACCATCACATCGCGGTCCATCTGCACAGTATGCCACACACCGGTCGGCAAATGAATCCACACATAAACACTGAGGTGTGACTGAACTCTGCTGTTGTGGTCAGAAATGTGTGTGCAATCATGGCAATTTGGGGCTTTTGATAATTTCTTTGAACTGTTCTTCCAGCAAACATCTTTCATGATATTAAGCAAGAAGAATTTTAAAACAAGTTTGAATTTTTTGGGGGATTTCCTCCAATCCACACAGGGTAAAATAATAGGTTTAAATATAGACATGCACTCACTTAAATCTTTCAATAAGTGGACAAAGTGGATGGAATAAGGAAGGATGAGGAATACCTCTAAATTCTTCAACTTCACCTCAAATGAACACAACACATGATCAGAGCAATAATCCCAAACACACATCAGAACTGGTTTCAGTTTGGATAAAACAGGCTAACATTAAGCTTTTGGAATGACCTTCCCAAAGCCCCGACCCCATTCTTGTTGAAAATGTATGGACTGCGTTTAAAAGTCGTGTCTGTGCCAGGAAACCGACCAATTTAAATGGATTCTGCCAACACTGCCGAGAAGATCGGTCAGATATGCAGCAAGAAGTATGCCAGAAGATTGTTGATGTTAAGCAAAAGTGGAGATGACAATTTAATCAAATATTAGTGGGAATGTATGGTTTAGAGAAAATCCAAATTAAATTCAATCTTGTGCACACAATTCATGTTTTTCCAAGTCATTAATACAGAAAGTAAAAATGAAACATCAAAGAAATCATTAAATGCCCCAAATTAACGTGATATTCATGCACATGATGAGGGTGTGTAAACTTCTTACCACAACTCTGTGTGTGTGTGTGTGTGTGTGTATATATATTATACAATATATATTTGACATTGCAAACCTCTGCCAGTCTGCTTCTCAGCTGTCCTGGCTGCTTCTTAGCAAAAAGTCGTATCACCTCCGGGGTTTTGAAGGCTTGGCTGATGGCAGCTTGGATCGCCTGATGAAGACAGAAACATCTGAACGTTCTGACATTTTACTAATCAACAGTTTTCTTAATCAATGTGCTATAACCTATTTAATGCACTCCTAATACACAGTAGTAGCACATTAATTGTCCATACCAGTTGCATCCCACTGAGTTCATCCACAAGTGTCATATCTCCTGACATTATTTTCTTCAAGGAGTCATTGAATTCACCCAGCTGCTCCAAAGTTTCCTTCTTTGTCTCTTCGTACTCTTCCTCATCCAGATCTTCTCTGGAATAAACAAATGAAGGAATCAAAACTGAGACACAACAAAAGAATAGAGAAGCATTTATTTACTCACTGTTTTTTTATTCTCTTTGTTATTCTTCAGGTACTGCATGCCAGATTTTCATATACAAAAGCACACAAGAGGAGTTTATTGTTTTTCTTTTTCTGTACTACACCTGCATTCCTCCAGGTCCTGAAGCTGCTGCATTAGTCTGTCAAGTTGTTCCTCCATATTTTGCCTCAATTTTCCAGTTTCTGATTTCCCTCGAGAGGCCATCTTCAGTTAAAATCCTATTTTTCCTACGGGAACTGAGAGAACTGGCACCAAACAACAGGTCACGTTAGGTTTTGTTGCTGATGTACTTCACAGATAACTCAAAGATGACCTAACGTGCTATTTCCACTCGATGAGAGCAGAGCTGTTAGTGAAAAAAAAAAACACAACACTTTATCGGATCTAACAGTCTCTTTGGCGACTACACTGATAAGATAAATGTATCTGTGTGTTGGAAGTTCATGCAAACAGTCCAAGTTGTTTTGTTAGCTAAACAGCTAGCGTACATGCTAAAGGAAAACATCTTACCGGGAATTTCTTTGTAAACAGCTGCAAATCAGCCTTAGTAGAATGTTAGCATTTGCTCAAGAGTTTGTCGTAAATTAAAGAAGGTAGCCGTTCTAGAGGAAAATTAAAAATAATTACTTAAAATACGGCTATAACACGTTTACTATTAGTCGAGACGTTTGGGATTTGGGGAATTTGTGATTGTGAACGCAGCACCACCAGAGCGGGTGCGGCTCACCGCTTCCTTGTCGATTGTGTCCAATCGGATTAGTGGATCTTACAGCGTAGTCCGTGACGTCAAAGAAGGAAGCAGGTGAAAGACAAATGGTATCTGTAGCTGTTTGTCTTGGTACTACAATGACTACATTATTTGACATTATATTAAAAACGCATAATTTGCTTTTAAGTTAAGCACCGAGTTCATGTTTTTGTCTGTTTAAGAATCTTGGACGTAAAAGGAGGCTCGCGCTGTGTGCTCAATAGATAAGCTAAAGTTAGCTACTTGTTATAGTCGAATGCTAACGTTTAACATAGATAAAGCGTCGAACTTTAGTTTTCTTTACGTTTGTAGTTCCACTTAATGAAGCTCACAGACTGTATTTAAACGAGGTTAAACTACTCTCTTGATACAAATATACTGTTTCCGCCCCCCACAAAGCGATTCTCGACATGTGATCAGCCAAGTCTTAATCAGTCTTCGTTTCTTCTCCTTGTTTGTGCAAACCCAGCTCCAGTATGAGCCATGGAGGGTCACAGTATAACCAAAGTGGTCCTGCTGGCCTGCGGGTCCTTCAACCCCATCACCAACATGCACATGAGGATGTTTGAACTGGCTCGAGATCACCTGGAAGACACAGGTTGAGTTACATGAAAATTGGATCTTTTAGTGTGATGCATCTCCACCTTTATCATCCATTCATTTTTTTTTTTTTTTAAATGAATGGATGATAGGTGCAAATGTGTGCATGAAGGGTTCTCTGTTTCTATATGTTACCCCTGCAACAGATTTGCAATGTACCCTGCAATCCTGAAATGGATAAATTGGAAGAAGATGGATAGATGTGCAAAAATTAAGTGAAAGGGGTAGCTTTGTCTTAAAAAGGGATTGTGAATTAGTACATTGGAGAGACAAGTGTTTTGGATAAAATTGTTATACCAAAAGCCCAGATACAAAATAGTTCAAGAAGGAATTATGCTTTTGTAAATTGATTAATATGACAGTACAGAAAAGCTGGCAGTGTTTTAATATTGCATTATTATATTATTAATAGACACTATTAGGTTGTGCCTCATACTTGATTTGGGAGTTTTATGCCAGATCCTCTTCCTGACCCAACCCCATTGGGACCCCTCCAGCTGGAATGACTTTGCATTTCACCACATATTTTGATTTGGCAGACCTGGGATCAAACCAGGGATCTTTTGTTTGTTAGGCTAATGTGTAAACCACAACACTATCGAGCTAGAACCAATTATTTATTCAGTAAATGCTGATTTCTTTGATTCTGTCTTTGTTTCGGCTGTGGCTGCCTGGATTCTATTCTGCTCAGTTTCCCGTGTGTCATTTCCCTTGTGCTCTCTTCCAACTTTCTTCTCTACTGTTCTGTCCAATAAAGTCTAATAATTCAAATATAATATTTTACCTGACCAGTACTTAAACACATGTCTTCTTTTGTGCGTAAGGTCAGTATAAGGTGGTGAGAGGAATCATCTCTCCAGTGGGTGATGCATATAAGAAAAAGGGCTTGATTGAAGCCTGCCACCGTCTGGAGATGACTCGATTGGCTACCGAAAGCTCAGACTGGGTTATGGTGGATTCCTGGGAGAGTTTGCAGCCAGAGTGGGTGGAAACGGCTAAAGTAGTTCGGTGAGTTGACATTTCTTGCGTCTGAGTGCTTTTGCTTTGCTTTAGATTTGATATGTGTGTGTGTGTGTGTGTTCTAGATAAATTAATTCTTAAAGTAACAAAATCCATTATAGAGGTTTGATTTAAACCTTAGGGATTAAAATTAAACTTGTGCAGGCTTAATTAGATATTAGATAGTTAACATCATTATGCCTCACATAAATGAAATCATTATTTAGAATCTTTGTTTTCCTGTGGCAGCAGGAAAAGGAAGAAATGCAAGGCAGGAAATGTGAGAGCCTTCACTGGTATGATACTTGATACATGTTATGATTTGCCGAATACTTCCCAGAACTTTGCAGGTGCAGTTCAAACAAGATAGAATCAGACAAAGTCAATCAAAATTCCTTAATTGTTTAAGTTGAAGGCTGAAATTATTAAATGCTGATGGTGAAAAGAATCTGAAATAAAACTGCAGCCTCACAGACTTGAAGAAAAAAACCCATAAAAGGCACAAAAACAGTTTAATAATGAGATCAAATGCATTTAGCATAACAAGAATTGGACTTTGGAGCACTATTTTGCTGACTGACAACTACCAATAGTAGCCTTTTTCCACTTTATAGCAAACTGTAAATAAAGTATACACTCAGCGTGGTTTTTACTTGATAAAAATCTTTGATTCCAATTTGTAAATTTACAGGCATCACTATGAGGAGCTTCTTGCAGCAGAGCAGAACATCGATGATGTGGACACGATCAAGTATGCAAAAAAGAGGCGCATAGAAGAGAATCATCACAAAGACAGAGGTATGTCATGCCATACATTTACCTCCCTGTCATTGTCTGTAACTTTTCTTGTCCATCAAACGAGCCATGCAACAAACGTAGTTGTCAGGATTTTCCTGTTTGCAGCTTAACTGACAAGAGAATGGGTTTAGGGTGTGGATACACAGGTGTGGTGTTAACAGCACGAGCTGAGCCTCTGGGGCATGGAAGGGAAAAATATGCATTATGGAAGCACTTGAATTTTTGCTGAAGGTGCATTGTAAAAGCTGGCAGGTTGAAGTGCATACTATGCTTTGCATTTAAGTTCTACTAGCATTGCTTAACCCTGTAAAGCTTGAACCATGAAGTGTAATTGCCAGAATATTCTGACAAAAAAATGTATTAAATATAAATTTTATCAGTTTGCATATATGAGTTATATGTGAGCTACAGTTGGCATTTTTGTGCAATGTATTACTTAAATACTTACTGTCCAATTTATTCAGGAAAAAAAATGGAAAACAGAAGATGCAGAGGTCACAAAATCTCATGTATCAAATACGTTACACTTGGCGTTACAGGGTTAAGATGTCAGCAGTTCAGTTTAAAACCAGTGCAGCAGAACTGAATATCTTCTTCTTTATTCTATGAATCACCCTCTTTCCTCATCAAAATTTCAACCCTGCAATGATCTGCAGTCCAACGTGACCACTGACAATTTATTAGGACATTTGGGTGTGTTCTTATTCGCAGCTAATGTAGGCAAGTTCCAGTAAGCGCACTTCTTTGTTATTCCACACCTTCAAACTCAACTGATGTAGAAGCTGAAATAAATAGAATTTGATTTCATGTGTGTCAATTCAGGCAGTTCCTGCGACAGTCACATATGCACTGTTCTGCCCCATGACAGATAGTGAATACACTAATGGTCCAAACTTTAAGAAGACCCCAATTCTTCCATTCTTTAAATTGAAATCCAAGCAGCTCAAGTCCAATGAATAGCTTAAAATAGTGTAATGTTACCTAAAACTAAAAAAAATACATATTTCAGAAATATACAACGGCCTTTTTTAGAGAACAGGAAATGGATTAAGAACTTAAACCTGTTCTGCAGCAAAGGAGGTTAATCAAGCTTTGACAGTTGGTCCTACCAACCTACTTTTGTACACCATTGAACAAGAAAAAACATGTTGAGTGTGACATCAACTTTTAAATATGAGGAGGAAGCGTGATGGTCTCGGGATGTTGGTGACATGTACAGATTTAGAGGCACCTTGAACCAATATGGTTCTGCATTGCCATGCAGTACCCTCTGGTATGCACCTAGTTGGTCAGGGGTTCATCCTACACCAAGATAAAAACCCAAAACATAAGTCCAAGCTGTGCCGGAACTACAGTAGGAAAAAGAAACAAGAATGGAATGGCCAGCACACTCTCCATCCTAAAAGTGCCATGCATTTATGGGAACTTCTGCAACACAGCTGGGAAAAACTTCCATCCATCCATTTTCTTCTCCTTATCCATGGCACGGTCGTGGGCACAGTAGCCTAAGCAAGGATGCCCAGACCTCCCTCTCTCCAGCCGCCACCTCCAGCTTATCCCGAGGAACACAGAGGCATTTCTAGGCCTCTGTGTCTCCAGCAGGTCCTGGGTCTGCCCCTGGGCCTCATTCTGGAGTTGGCCAGTAGGCATCCTTGCCAGATGCTTGAACCACCTCAACTGACTTCTTTCGATGTGGAGGAGTAGTGACTCTACTCTGAGCCATTCTCAGGTGGCTGAGCTCATTTTCGCCGCTTGTATCCGCGATCTCATTCTTTCAGTCACTACCCAGAGCTCGCGACCATAGTAGAGGACAGGGACGTCTGTTGACTGGTAAACAGAGAGCTTCACTTTCATGCGGCTGAACGGATGGATAGATGGCATTGTAGAGATAATGCCATGAGTGTTTTTAGCTGTTCTCTCTGCCAAAGGTGACTACTTTGATGAAACGTTTAGATTACATTTTGATTTATAAATGGATTCCATGGTTGTTCTATGCTTTAATCTCAACGAGACATTAAACTGCTTGAATTTCAATAAAAAACTGGAAGAATTGGGGTGTTCTAAAATTTTTGACCTGAAGCATATGCACAGTGTGGATTAGTTGACTCTTGGGTTGTGCTGACAGACTTGTTTCTCTGTGCTCAGATGACCTTCAGCTGATGTTGCTGTGCGGGGCTGACGTCCTCGAGTCTTTTGGGATTCCCAACATGTGGAAGCAGGAGGATATCGCAGAGATCGTGGGCCACCACGGTTTGGTTTGCATCACCCGCAGCAACAGCGATCCACACAAGTTCATCCACCAGTCAGACTTGCTGTGGAAGTATCGCAAGAACATCCATATCGTCCGCGAATGGGTGACTAACGACATCTCAGCCACTCATGTGCGGCGGTCGCTGCGGCGCGGCCAGAGCGTCAGATACCTTCTGCCAGACAGCGTCATTCACTACATCAAAGAGCACGGCCTGTACAGCTCTGAGAGCGAGCAGAAAAACGCAGATGTGGTTCTAGCGCCCCTCCAGAGGTACACGGGCGCTTCCTCAAGTTGAGGAAATTTGACTGTGAATTTAAAACAAAACACAAATTCACATAATTCAAGCTTCCGACAGTGCCTGCACTGAACAGGGGTCTTTTCTAAGAATGGGTGTGTTTCAGGTTGTTGAGTGAAGTGATTTAGTAACAGTTTCACTTTGCCAGAACTTTTTGTTTGCGTGTGTGGGAAAAATACACAAGATCACAAAATAACTGAGCAGCAGATCATATAGATGAACGGTCACATAAATGTGTTTCCAGCCAATCAAAGGATTTACATTCAACTGTGAAATGGTGAGCCGATGATGTTTTTTATTAGATGAAATATGGTGCATAGAGAATTAATTGAATCACACTTGTTTTACCAGTTATCCTTTCCATGTCTGGCTTCAGCGCACTCCTGTTAGTCAACATGTTTTTGTACCTAGAGCTGTATTTTTCCATGCTTTAAATACCCACTTCTGCAGATCTGATGATAAAGACGTGATATGTGATATTCTAGAAATAAACAGCACTTTGTTTACCACCTTGTGAGCCATTCATTGTTGCTTTTATCGCACAGATAAGAATCCTTAGAAAGTCCTAGCTTTGCTTTCATGATGAAAATGCTTATCTCGCAGGATTATCCTTACTTTTAGATTTCCAGTGAAATAACGAAACTTCAGCCAAATGAAGAGATGTGATTATAGTAATGGGGTTTAAAACTAGAATATAACAGAGAACATCATCATTAGTATCAGAATTGATCATTATTAGTAGTAGTATTTTAATAATAATAATAATTTTATTATGATTCGTTTTGAAAAACATTATTATTTCTACCAATTTACTCTGAGTATGTTTTAGCTAGCATCCCAAACTCCTCTGTGTTTTATTTAAGCAGTTAATACGTCTGCATTGTCTTTACGCACATTTCGAGCGTTGGCAGGGAAAAAACCCTGACGTGGTTTTCCCATGTCACAAGACACCCCGTCAGAAGAAGCAACAACAACACCCGAGTATTTGGATAAGTGCCCTGTGTTTCATTTATTTATTTTTTCCACACTTGACTTACATCAATCCTTTTCACACTGCATGCCAGATAATGCAAGAGTGTCACTATGTTCCTCATTGCACATAAAGGTGTGCCATTTTTACGTAAGCCCTGTTTGTAAGAAACAGAAGCTGTTTGATTCTGTTTATGTCTAGACTGGAATATTGAAATCCCTCTCCCTATAAAACTATTATATAAATATAAAACCTTCAATGAGATGAGCATGATTTTTTTTTTTCTCTGGGAATATGTAGATTGTTGAAACTCAGAGAGAGTCCAGTGCCACAGCAAATTCACACATAGTACAAAAACATTACAAAAAAAGATAAAGTGCCAGATAATGTATGCCTACCAGCTATTACACTACGAGATAAATACATATAATCACAATTTAAGATTTCTCTAACTGTGCAGTAAAAAGTATAGTGTGCAAATCGGTCAATATAACATTTACAGTCGTGAAAAATCAAGATTTCAACAGGACTGTGCAGCCCTTATTCCATGATTATTACCTATTATTATTATTATTATTATTATTATTATTATTATTACCTATATATATATTAGCTTGTAGAACCACCTTTAGAAACAATAACTTGGAAGTTACAACTTTCTGTTTGATTTTTCAGTCAAACAGAAAGTGACATGGTTGTGGAGGAACTTTGGTCCACTCTTCTATGGCTGTGCTGCCTTTTTCTATCTAGAGAGAAGAGGCTTTGTCCCGGTGATGATTCCAACGATTCCAGCTGCTCCTTGCTGCTGCTTACCTTCTTAATTCCTATCAAAGCAATTAGGGTGGACTTAGTTTGTGTACTTAGTCATGTAAAATCTCTTTTCACATGGCTGTATTTACTGCAGTTATATAACAGAAATAGAGTGACTGCTTTGCCATCATTGTACAAGTGATTAATTCTGAGTAACTTTTTGTTTTATTAAAAGAAAAGGATAAAAGCCTTTCGGTCCATCATTCAAATCCAAACACTGCTTCTGGATAACATGCACCATTAGGATTTGAATGCCATAAAGGCGTGATGCCTGGGGCAAATTTTCACAGCCATGTTTAAACTGAACTGTTGCACCAGTCTGACACGTCTGGCCTCTTCTTTACTCTGGAACAAATCAGTTCACCTCTCTCATCCTCAGGTGACAGGACACACCTGCCTCTGAGTCTCCCGATCTCATATAAACAGCATTTGCCTCAGCCTCCTCTCACCAGTCTGCACCTGACCAGCTCAGGATCACCTTGCACTTACACGCTTCCCAAAAGAAGGAAAAGTCAAGTCCGTCAGCATGCCTGCCAGCCTGAGTGGCAAATGGGAGATGATCAGCAATGTCAACTTTGACAACTACATGATTGCGCTGGGTAAGTCCGCGTGTTGTTTCCCTCCAGAGTATGTGCATTCACATCATTCAAAATGCACTTCTGTAGAAAAACACGGCAGCGGGGCTATTTATCATTCAACCTCTTTTTCCACTTTTCCAGGCATAAGCGCTTCCTTACGAAAAATTGCTGCAAAACTTACCTTAAAGAAAAAAATTGAGCGGCAGGAGGACCAGTTCATCGTCAAAACCACGAGCACTTTCCGAAACTACACGGTCACCTTCAAAGTGGGCCAGGAATTTAACGAGTTTACAAAGGGACTAGACAACAGACACCTGAAGGTGAATGGGAATGGCTAAAGTGTATCATAAATATCATAATTGGAAGGGTTTGTTTCATAGATAATTGATGTACTTTGAATATTATGCATGTTGAAAAACAAGTCGTGATTCACGCTTTTGCTTCTCTGTTACCTGTGCAGTCACTCGTGAGATGGGAGGGGAACAAACTAATATGTGAACAGACTGGAGAGAAGAAGAACAGGGGATGGGCTCACTGGATTGAAGATGACAAGCTTCATCTGGTAAGACTGTGAATTTGGACATTCTACATAATACACAGAATTTAAAAACTATGTATTATTGAACTCATTTTAATCTGTTATATTTAAATAAAATGTAATTATTAAAACTTTTCTGACCTTTTCTCCTTAGGAGCTGTTCTGTGAAGGACAAGTCTGCAAGCAGGTTTATAAGAACGTTTCAAAGACGAGAGAAGAAGAATGAAGAGTTGGAGGAGGATCTTGAGGTGGTCCAGAATTAGAAGGCTTTATGTAGTAGTAGTAGATCCATCAGTGTAAAACCCTGACTGTGAAACCCACCCCGAGAGTTGTGACTGGTGTCTTCCCCGTTGCTTATATACTCGGTTCAGGTGGAAACGTCTGTACTCTCAGGGTATGCATTTACACCACTAGATGGTATCGCTGCAATACTTTTGTCAGATGCTGGTCTGTCTGGTCCAGCAACCTGTCGGTGCGTGCCTCTATCCCAAACCGTCAATAATGTTTATAGCACCATTCAGCTGGCTGAAAAAATGTATTTTTTGTTAAATATTTAGAGCTATGAGAAAAAGGAGACACTGCTTGTGCTCTCCGTCGTGCATTTTGTTCAATGTTTCTGTAAATTTCTCATTCATGCAAGAACATTTATAACCAGTGTAACTGAAAGTTATTCATAGGATGTTTG
>NW_005187450.1:1048270-1050152 GCF_000239375.1 Pundamilia nyererei
TTAAATGTATAGGCACATACTGTGCAGGCATCTTTACCTGGTGACAGATGATTGGCAATTACGTCACTAATATAAGTCTTTGCAGTGACCTTGCACCCCTCTGACTGGCCATGGTTCACGCACGCTCAGTTTGATGCGTTTTATGTGGTAAATGTGACCTCAGTTATAACCCGAGGTCACGCTAATGCAGGAGCGTTACATTAAAGTGACATAAACAGACTTTTATACTTACACAACAGATGAAATACTCCATTTATCTGTGCGACACACTACGCACCCCCACCTTTGGTCTCTTTGGTCACGTGACTTGTGGAACCAAAATGGCCGCTGTTGTATTTTGACGTATAATAGCTAGCTACTTTTCTTTTTGTTTCATTCTTGGTAGAAAACCAGCAAACAGCAGACTTTTTGGGGGAACTATATTTCGCCATCCTCCGAATATCGGTGTCGTTTTTTATCTTGAAGACAATCAAAATCCTGACACATATATTTGTTGAACGAGTTAGACTATGCATATTTAGATCTAATACAAGCTAGCTAGCTGGCTCTGGCTGGCATATTAAAGCATTAGAAAGTGAAATAGCTAGCTGTCTTAGCTGGGATGATGGAGGAGTTGAGCGCAGATGAGGTAAGGTGACAATATGAATAAACGCTTACACAGGGAATTGAAATGATTTTACGTTACTGACGTTAGAAATGTACGTTTTGCAAATTCTTCCTTTACCCCTTTTAGGGGTATTGCTGCTAGCTGAGATGCTACAAAAACTAGCTGATGGAAGAAATACATTTTCGCTAAATATCTCAGTTAGCTAGAACACGGCAGTGGGTGTCACGCAGTTTAACTCAAAGGCTAATTATTCACTTCTTATATTGGGAATATAAGAAGTGAAAGAACGAGAGGCGGATTTGGGCCGTGTTCTATTTAGCTGGAGCAGCTGGGTTGCTAAATGAAAGTAGCTAACGTAATGCTACAAGCTGGAGAACACTGCTCTTATATAAAGCATCGAACATATTTCAAGATATTGTTAGCCGCTTGTAAGTGGCAGATATTTTTCGGTGTTGTGTTTTGACAGGGAGATTAGGAAGGGAAGACGTTCTTTTTACTGATATGTTTTCGCATGTCACCTCGCGGCGGTTTAGCTGACAGTCAGAAATTAGCCTGCGAGACGACTCAGCATAAAAAACACACAGAGACCGGGCCACCATTGTGCAATCAGCCGTGGGCCGATGCATGGCCATTGAGCTGTTTATGTGAAATCACATACAGCATACTGCAGCTTACTGTTATCATTTTCAGCTGCTCGATTAGCATTCAGCAGAGTGTGCAGCAGATAATTTAGCTTTAACGTCGCTCCTCGGCCAAGCTGCGAAGATTGGTGTCCGCATCTGACTTTATTCGCGATGTTTTTCTTCAGATCTGACTTTAAAACGTATAACAAAGAAAATCTTTGCCTTTCTGGGCAATACATGCATAATTTGGTTATTCTTACAGTGTCCAGGCATTTATATACATACATATAGGTTTATTAATAACCTATTAATACATTTCAACATTATGCAGTTATGAAGAGCTACAGAGTTCTTTTAATGACCCTGTAAATCTGCTCATTCAAGATTCGCAGGAGGAGACTGGCACGATTGGCAGGAGGACAAACGTCCCAGCCTAGCACCCCTCTCAGCACACCCCTGACATCCCCACAGAGAGAGACTCCACCTGGACCCCTCCCTGGACCCTCAGGTGCTGCACCCCAACCCGTGCCACCAGCTGCCTCTCAATCACTGGGCCTCAATGTCCACAGTGGTACCCCTGCCACATCCCCTATGGGCACCTCTGGTAAGAAATTAAAACAAGGTTCTGGGAATTTCCTATAAGGAAAAAAAA
>NW_005187450.1:1050183-1056037 GCF_000239375.1 Pundamilia nyererei
TACACTGTGACAAAAAAGTGTACCCTGCTAGACACGAATGGTGAGCCCTCTAGTACAAAGGTAGAATGGAGGCTTCACTCATGCACAGGCTCTAGAAAATGCAGCAGAGATCCATGTATGGATACAGCAACCGTTTCCTGGCATTGTTTGTTGCTATGCATAGCCAGCTGCTTTAAAGGTCTTCCTTTTAGGCCCAGTGGTGCATTTCCTAAGTGATTAATAAGAAGAAAAAAATACTGGCAGTTTACAAGCCAAACCTTCTCACTAACTTATTAATGTGTATTATATCTGACATTGGTAGCGTAATCATTCAATCGCATGATTGTTGTATAACCAGGAGAGAGCTGTTAATTCCAGCCCGCTATCCGGAGTAAGAGCCTCTGTTAATCAGATTTCTCGCTACCTGTCTGCAGTTGTCAGTAAGCAACTTAAAAATTCCAATCTGAGCCTTTGCTAACCCAGACTGACTAAACAGTTGGTTCTTCCTTAAGCAACAGCTGTGACACGAATTCTCAAACTGTACATGGTTGCTTATTCATGTCATATCTTTGTGTGGTTCCCAGTGGTAAGTGTTAGAGAATGGTAGTAAAAAAGTGCCGTATTTTCAGCATTAAACGTCATCTTTGATTACAATATCAGGAAAGATTAAGACGATAAAAACTATTTTGTACAAACGTCTTGATGCATTCTCAATCATCCAGGAAAGTAAAACTCCAAAAGTTAATTCTGTTCATCTGGACGTAGCGTTTTGTGGGAGAAACGTTTCGTCACTCATCCAAGTGACTTCTTCAGTCACAGCTGACTGCAGGTTTCCCCAAATCTTATAAACAGTACATTTGCATTGATACAATGCTGTGATTGCAGCCATTCCCCAACTCTCTGTGAATGGGACTCATGGCCATTGATCAGTGGGTTTTGGTCAGTGGTTGTTGATCAATGGTCATGAGAATTTGCGTAATTATGATTAAGGAACTGACCTCCCAGCCCATTGTTCCTTCAGTGGGCTGGTTTCAGTCATTATCAGCTGAGACTGAAGAAGTCACTTGGATGAGTGACGAAACGTTTCTCCCACAAAACGCTACGTCCAGATGAACAGAATCAACTTTTGGAGTATTTTGTATAAAAACTAAACCTGAGGCATAGTTGAACAATCATTTCAAAGTCAAAGCCTTCTTTTTTAAAAACTTGTAGATATGTATATTAATATTTTCTTCATTTCTTTTTTTTTTTCTCTGGAAAATGTATCCATTTTTCCCCCTGACTACTGCCACAACTTTAGGGCCTTTTTGCACATCCTCTTCCTCATTTCCGCTTCTTACATTTCTTGATCTTTTCATGTCATCACACTCTGATATTATGCCAGCCATGTATAGATTTACCGTGTATGTCCTAGATTTTGGTCTACATTTACTGACATAGAAAATTAGGTTTCCCTTTGATCACAACATCCAGATGCGTTTGTCAGTCCACATGCAAGGCATTTGATTGGTTTATTCTTTTTGTTTCAAAATATTTTCATTGAATACATCAGAAAATAGGATTTAATGTGAAAGGTAACTCGAGGGCATTTCAAAGAGGAATCAGCCCTGTGTGCTGTGCAGTTCACTGGTAAAGGTGTCTTGTTTTCTTTCTGTACAAAGGCCAGTTGCAAGTGAAGAGTAAACATGACGGATGTTTGGTTTTAGGTGACTGTTTGACATCAATGACCTGGATCCATCATGTTTTTTGTTTCGATTTAATTTCCTCAGAGTTCTTAGTGTGCTTTTTTGACTATGTCGTTACCCTAATCGCTGTATGTTGGGACTGATTATACCTTGAAAGCAATAAAAAGATTAGAAAAATCTATAAAAAAGGAAAAGACATGATAGACTAAAATTCAACGCTGTGCAAAGGATTTAAAGTGTATAGTATGAATCAATACAGTCAATATTTTTCATTTCTCCAAAACTTTAGTTCATCTGAGGGGTTGGTGAGTTATGTCGAACTTAAAGTCAGAGCTTTCTGCGTCACAAAAGTAGCTTTCAAACTTCTGCTCACCACATAACATGGTAGGGAGCAGGTTACATTCAGTTTCGATTTAAAGGCTTGGGGGATTTTTGTGTTTCTCTTATTTACAGTATGTAAGTGCACAAACTGTGCAACTTTCAATCAATACAGTTAATTTCACTTTGATCTGCTGACAGACTAAAGTGACTTTGTTAGGCTGTGGAAGAATAACAGCAGTGTTATATTGTATGCAGTTTAAAGTACTCACGTATGCACTCAGCATTGCAATAATTAACTCAAATTAAACGTTTTTCTTACTGCTCTGTGCACACAGACCGCTACACCTGTGTTGAAAAACACAAGAAAAAAAAATTAAAAACAAAAGCAAGAAAATTTAAAACCTTACTATTTCCATTTTATCTGAAGACAGAGGCACAAGAAACCCTCCAGAAATGTGTCAGATTTGATTCATTTTTGTCATTGTTGTTCAGAGAGATTCACTTGTGGTGTTTTGTTCTTCCAGGGGTCGCTTATGGTAGTCAGAGCAGCGAGGGTGTGAGCTCACTCTCTAGCTCCCCCTCCAACAGCCTTGAGACTCAGTCCCAGAGTTTGTCCCGATCGCAGAGCATGGATATCGACCCTGCCTCCTGTGAAAAGAGGTGAGAGCGTCTCCTGTGTCCGATTGCCCTACCCAGCTTCTGTGTTCATTCTCAAATACTCCTTATCTGTGGAATTAGATAAATATTGACACTGTGTACGATTGAGCTTGGAGTAATAGCATAGTTTGCTTGGAGATAATGGCTTATTAAGAACTGTGGTTTCTCTTTTATTCCAGCATGTCCCAGGTGGATGTGGACTCAGGGATAGAGAACATGGAGGTGGAGGACAGTGACCGCAGGGAGAAGAGAAACTTGACTGAGAAGGTAAGCAGTTAGAGTGAACATTAATCAAAAGATGTTGCCTCCTGGACTTTGACCATATCTATCAGGATATCAAGAAAGTTCTAAACGAATAAACATTAAAGGAGTGTCTGGTTGTTTGCAGACGGGTGACTTTCCACAAACGCTATTCTTGGTTTCATTTTTGTTTATATCAACTCATTCACACGTACCTCTGTTGTTTCTTGCTCAACCAGAGAGATCATGAGATAACAAGTATCCTGAGACTCAGTAATGCTTGTTCATTATGCATGTTTTGTTTTTTTTTGTTTTTTTTTTAAATCAAAGCTTCACTGTTTTTTTTCTGCATCTTAGGAAACTTCTGCAAACTCAGATGTCTCTGAAGAACAGGCCCTGCAGCTCATTTGCAAGATTCTCCGCGTATCGTGGAAGGAGCAGGATAGAGATGTCATCTTTCTCCCTTCACTGGCTGCAGAGTTTCACCAGAACCCTAAAGAAGGTAACGCCACTAAACAACAGCTTTGACCATAAAAAGCTGCACACGTGGGAGGCTCGTCCGACTGTTGTTATGTTTTCTCCGGCAGTATACTCTGACTTCAAAGACCTCATCAGCCAGATCCTGATGGAAGTCTTAATGATGTCCACCCAGTCACGTGTCCACAACCCCTTCGCCAGCTTGACAGCCACCTCACAGCCAATTGCAGCAGCCAAATCCCCCGACCATCGTCTGACACTGGTGCAGCCCTCCAGCCAAGGTGGAAGCCCAATGGGCCCTAGCGCTGGATCCTTTGGAGCCAGCTCTCTGTCCAGGCAAGTGCCACGAGTCATTATTAAGCTCGCGGAGACATATCAAGGCTGTTGATTGGGCTGTTTTTTCTATTTACTTTATTATCATGCTGCCATGTTCTTCCCAGTCTTTTTCATCATGCTTTAATCATTTCTGTTTTTAAGGCTTTAAGATCATTCTTGTCTTAACAATGTTATCCACAGTCTGTATGGCTGTGGTAGTCCTCACCCAGTGGCTTTGGATGCAGCCAAGAGGACCTCCCCCTCTCTCCTCACCCCTACTACACCGTCTACCCCACAGTTCGTTGTTCCCCCCAGCCCACCTGCTTCCACTCCTCCACGGCACTCCCTCAGTGCTCCATCTGCCCCCGTGCCCATTTCCCAAAGGTATCGCCCTTACTCGGTCACCACTCCCTGGGTGGCTCCTTCCCCAACAAGCCCGAGTCACAGAGGGTTTAGTTTCCCTGGACCCTCTCCCAGCCCTGCAGGACCCTCCGTTCCCCCCAACACTCCAGTTTCTGTGCCACCACCTTCCCCCCAGTCTTTATCCTTGAGCTCACCTATGGGTCACAACCAACCCTCCTCTGCAACCTCTCCTATGGTGCCTCCTTCTCCCAGACTGAACACTCGACAGGCTGCCTTTGCTGCCAGGATGCCTCCATCTAGGTATCTAAACTGTCACCTGCATGTCAGAGTGGAGTGCAAACGCAAGCCAACATGCTAAAGCCTGAACCTTTGGTGATGTTTCTGTTCATCACTGGTTATATCTGCTCCTACATTAACTTTCCTGCATTTAGACGTTACTAGCACTTTAACATTTCTGTGGTTAAAATCTTGTGAGAAAATGAGATTTAAAAAATGCTACCTCTACCACAAAGTAACTATTTAAATTTAGGCAATTAAAAAAATTAATACATACATTTAATATTAACAGCTGTAGTTCTTTGTATAAGGTCATCATGACACAGAGCTAGCATGAGTGTGCTAAAGCGATAGAAAACTGGTTTAAAAAGAGAGAAAGTAGTCTCCATGAAAGCATGCATCTTCCCTGTGCTCCCTTTCTCATTTCCTTTTTTTTGTTTGTTACTGTTCCACATTTGTCTTGATGCTTTTTCCTCCCCCCCGTTGGCTTTCTGCCTCCTCACGCTTGTGCATCATCCTCCTTTCTTCCAGTCTTTCTCTCATTTCACCTGTTTTTCTCTCGTCCTGTCAGCCCCTTTTCGTTCCTGTTTTTTGCCCTCTCTGACATATCTCAGGACAGCGATGATGAAGATTCTCAGGAGGAGCAGGAGGAGGATATTTCACAGGTTCAATTTGGGTCCAGGTACACCACTGCGTGGTGTGTGTTAATGCGCGTGTGTGTGCACGCTTGCTCAGGGATGGGCTCTGATGCATGTTCCAGCGGGTCCGGTAGGCTTGCCACTAACCGTGCACAAAGACGCCAGGCGAGATTAAAGAAGATTAAACCATGTTTAGGAGTGTTTTGGTCATCGACATTCAGAGATAAATTCCCATAACTATAAATTTTAGTACATGCAATATGGAGGTAAGTAATAACCACATTAACTCTTCTGCAAACGGCTTCAAGATGTAGAAAATCTTCAGTGCTATGAATGGCTCATTAATGACTCTGCGTTTCTGTCTGTATAAGAATCCATTTCTACGTTCCCATCTTTCTTTTTAAGAAGGAGAAATCACCCTTAGCTCAAAGACATGTGAGCCACTGTCTCATCATTATGTAACCCGATCAGACAACATTAGATATTTATGTATAAGCCTACCAAACCCGTATTTTGTGTTTTTGATTGCAAACATTGGAAGTAACACCATGAATCCCTGACTGCAGAACTTCAAGCTCTCTGGCACTGCCCTGCCTTTGATTCATAAATGGAGTATTATGTCTCTAAGAAAATATTGTTGCTTACTATTTAAAACCATCATTTAGCCAGTATATATGTATGTGCGCAGAAATACAGAATATATTGCTCACATTAGTAAATGAAATCTACTTTGTTGATATCTCTTTTTTTATGCTGTGGCTCAGAGAAGTTTGGAACAGGTTTGACCTTTGCAGCTTTAATTTGTTTCTGTTGTCTAAATCATCTTGACATTATTTTAGACTAATACGGGAATTGATTGACAGCAAGGCATATATATATATATATATACACACACACACACAC
>NW_005187450.1:1056700-1066366 GCF_000239375.1 Pundamilia nyererei
GTGGTTGAATTTTGCAATGCTACCTTTAAAGTGCTTTAGTTTGTCGTCTTTCGGGACTTTTCAGGAAAGTTTGATTCTAATGGCACGTCTGTCCACACTGTGACATTTCCTGTTATTTGATGAGCCCCTCTGTCTGTGTCTAATTTTTTTTGTAGTCTTGGGGCATGTGGAGGGGGGATGTCCTGCGAATCAGCCAGCGACCGCTTCACCATTGAAACATGCAAAGAGACAGAGATGCTGAACTACCTCATTGAGCGTTTTGACAGTGTTGGCATGGAGGAGAGGAAAGCTCCCAAGGTAGATGACAATCTGTGAGACCAATAAATATCCCGACCAGGATTTATAGCAGATGATTTATTTTTCTTTCCTAAAATATTTAAGATTTGAGATCAAAATCCTAATAAGAGCTGATATATAAAGGTCTTTAATATGTTCTTCATGTTTCAATTGTTTTAAAATGCGCTGAGTATAGAAGAACAGGTTGTGCTTTGTAGACTAGCTGCAGGCATTAGGCATAGCTCGTCACATAACACTTTTTTTTTTTTTAATCACACTGCAGTCGTTCTCACTCTTCTCTCTGTGTTTCTTTCTCAGATGTGTAGCCAACCAAATGTCAGCCAGCTTCTCAGTAACATTCGCTCTCAGTGTATTTCCCATGTTGCCCTGGTCCTTCAAGGCGCTCTGACCCAGCCTCGGTAAGAAGCCATCCATTGACTCAGACGATCTCTGGGTTTTTACTTCTTTTTTTTTGTTTTGTTTTTTTAACGCTTTTCCCTCTCTGTATCCATAGCAACTAGTCATTCACCTCGTCTCCAAATGTGTGATTTATTAATTTATTTATTTGCCGTGTGTTTACTACTTTTAGGAGCCCTCTCCAACAGTCTCTGCTGGTACCTTACATGCTGTGTCGGAACCTTCCATATGGCTTTATTCAGGAGCTGGTGCGCATTACTCACCAGGAGGATGAAGTATTCAGACAGGTGACGAGCACATCCATCCATTCCTTTGGATCGGTTTATGCTTACTCAAAGCTGTGGGTTTTTTCCAAAAGAATTCTTTGCTTCCTGTGCACTATGGCTCATACTGTTTGGTACAGACCGGCTCTTTACACACACCCATAAATAATCTAGTTAACTGTAATTAATGGGGACGAATCAGGTTAAAAAGGTGGAACTATATTTCTTCATAACAGCTGGAGATGATCTCATACAGCCATATACAGTTTGTACTGGGTGATTCAACTAAGCAAACCCCAAATATCCATTTTTAATTGTCAGGTTCAGCACAGATAGAACTGGAAAGTCTGCACGCTGAAGCTTTACCAGCCCAGCATGACTAAACAGACTGTACTGGGTTGAATCTTTCACGCTGTGTTTCTCTGGGTTGATCCTGCAAAGCCAGAAATGATAATTCGCTACAAAAACATCCTTGCCCTTTTTTTTTCCCCAACCTATTTCTCCTGTAGATGGAGCACCTAAATTTAAACAGCTAGAAGGTGACGCCTTGACGCCTTTATTCCCCCATATTTTGCCATCTGCTTGTCCAGATGCATGAATATAAAAATGTAAAAACAGAGTGATCCCATGTTTAGGGCAGCTAGTTAAACACCCTCACGGTGATGTGTAAATACAGACCGTGTGAACGTTTCTCCAAGGTCAAAATGCACTGAAGCACTGAAGCATGCTGTTTAATGTGTTGTTGTTTTTATTTTTATTTAGATTTTCATCCCCATCCTCCACGGCCTGGCTCTTGCAGTCAAAGAATGTTCCTTTGACAGTGACAACTTTAAATTTCCCCTCATGGTAAGGAGACATTGTCCTGGTCTTTCCTGCAGCTGCAGTAATTCTGTAGGGAATATATCATACAGCATGGGATGAAGCACACATCCACACAACTCATTTTTAGCACAGTTCACGTGTTGGGTTGTAATCCTTTTCTGACCTGATGTCTGTTTTTGATTTTACAGGCATTAGCTGAGCTTTGTGAAATTAAGTTCGGAAAGACTCACCCGGTGTGCAATTTGGTAAGTATACAAATGGAAAGGTAAAGCTGCATCGTAACACCTGAGTGTTGTTCACTGGGTCCTTATGGCTCCAATTATTTTGGACATCTATTGTGAAAGCAGTTTGGTTACCCTGAGCTTATTAATAAATGTAGCTGTTGTAAATGTACTTTCCTCATACCAGGAAGGTATGAACTCTGCCTGTTGTGAGAATTTTCCTGTTACATGGAAAAAGGGCAAGAGGAAATTCCCTGGTGGAGGGGTGGGGTCTCTTAGCTCTCTTAGTGTTTGTTATCTGTCCAATAATATTCTTTACTTAGTGTTTAAGTTTTTAAAATACTGTGGAATTAATTGATGCATAATTAGCCATTTAGCTTCATTTAGGGAAAATGAGTTACAGTTACTGTTGATTAGTATATAATATATAAATGTATAAATCAGTGTTATTAACCACACCTGACAATAACATGTATTAAATCAATGACTGTGTAATGTGTGCAGGTAACATCACTGCCTTTGTGGTGTCCCAAACCTCTGAGCCCTGGATGTGGCAGAGAGATTCAGAGACTGTCCTACCTGGGAGCCTTTTTCGGCCTCTCTGTGTTCGCTGAGGATGATGTGAGTTGTTCTCTACGATGAGTTGTACTTTGCCTGAATCTCAAATAAATCAGGAGTGTCAAACGTAAGGCCCGGGGGCCAGAATCAGCCCGACTCCAATCGGTCCGAGTGAATGGCTTAGGAAAAGGTGAAGGAGGGCATAAATTGTGGACTTCTAACTGTCTTATCAGAAGTTTCTCTACTTCTCCTACTGATGAGGACTTCCCCTGTGACCCTTCTTATTACACCATATTATTATTATTATTATCTAATTAAGTAAAGGATAAACTATGGGAAGTAACGCAAACCTCATATTAAAAACAAAACTGAAAAGTGCCAACCATTTCGATGACAAAAGGCTTTGTTTTTTTGCCTTTTTTTTCTTTCTTTCTTTCTGTTTTTTAGACAAAAGTTGGAGACAAATACTTCTCCGGCCCGGCCATCACCATGGAGAACACACGAGTCGTCAGCCAGTCACTGCAGCACTACCTGGAGTCTGCAAGGGTAAGTCTCTATTTCATGTCTTTATTTTTTATTTTTAATAGTTGTTTTTTCCAGCAGTGTGGAATGATGTTGTTTATTGATTTATTTTTTTAAAATCAGGGTGACATGTTCAAAGTTCTCCACAACATCCTGCTAAACAGTGAAACGCGGGAGTTGGCTCTTAATTACATGGCAGCTCTAGTCAACTACAATGTGAAGAAAGCCCAGATGCAGGTAAAGTTGTATGTTTTACAAATTGATGTTTTTCATATTACTAGATTCAGACCATAAGGAACAAACCTGATTAAAAGTATATTAATTTTAGAAGTCATTCTTGATATTATTTAATCTTCAGGGGCAGGCGTTTACTGTGTGTTTATAAAGATTTTAATAAAAAAACAAACAAACCCCACATTCTCCTCTCTTCCAGACTGATGATAAGCTGGTTTCGACAGACGGTTTCATGCTCAACTTCTTATGGGTGCTGCAACAGCTGAGCATGAAGATCAAGTTAGAGACAGTGGATCCCTACTATATTTTCCATCCACGGTGTCGCCTTGTCGTCAGTCTTGAGGAAACGCGTCTCAAAGCCACCATGGACGAGCTCAAGGCCTGGCTGTCTGAACTACGTAAGCTGGCATAACCAGAAATGCTCAGATACATACGATCATTTCAGTAAATCTAAGTGGACCGCATAGGTTTTAAAGAGGGCGGTCGTTAAAGATAAATATCAGTTGTAATTCTGCAGTTCTCATGAACTAATCCTAAGCATATCAGAGCCACGGTTTTGTTTTGGGGTATTTTTAACTAATCTAATTGGTTAAAAGAGTCACTTGTAGAGACTAAAGCTGATATTTGTGTCCTTATAACCATAAATTTCATCTGTGAATATCTACAGATAAAGACCCCGCCAAGTTCACAGAACCCAAATTTCCTACCGAGTGTTTCTTTTTGACGCTTCACACCCACCACTTATCCATCCTGCCTGGCTGCCGGCGCTACATCCGGAGATTACGAGCCATCCGCGAACTCAACAGGTACACGCTCGCACATCTACACAGACAATCATATCGCGTTAAGTGTATGCGTGTGTATTAATACTGCTATTTTTATCTTTTAGGACTGTAGAGGAGCTCAAAAACAGTGAGAGCCAGTGGAAAGATTCTCCCCTGGCGAGTCGACACAGAGAGATGCTCAAACGCTGCAAAACTCAGCTTAAGGTCAGTGTTACGTACTTGTAGATGGAACAACTGTCTTAATTAATTTAATGATCAAACAACAAGGACCAATTTAAATGTAGAGATGTGAAAATGCTCTCAGCATTTCTTGGTTGGGTATATTTGGAAGACACGCGTGGCTGATTTTGGCACGGAGCATGTTTACAGACGAGTGATTGTTACTGTGTGTGACAGAAACTGGTGCGAGCCAAAGCTTGTGCTGATGTGGGCCTTCTGGATGAGAACCTGCTCCGCAGATGTCTGCAGTTTTACAGCACAGTCATCCAGCTCATTCTTCGCATGGTGGACCCCACCTACCCCAAGTTAGTCACCTCTCCTCTGACGCACCATGTTGCCATTTGTTTTGATATCGATGTCAGAGGAACAGCTGTGGCATCACACAGTTTGTCTGTTTTTTTCCCAGTATTTTTATTTTTTTTGCTTCACTTCAGTTTATTATTAAATCAAGAAGTAATATGTTTGTTTTTCCCTCCCTTGCGCAGCATTAACCTGCCTCTGAACCCTGAGATTCCCAAAAGCTTTGCCGCTCTGCCCGAGTTTTACATTGAAGATGTGGCAGAGTTTCTGCTTTTTGTTGTGCAGTAAGTCCTCTGCTCTCTGCTCATCTATCATGTTTTAATGACTGTCCTGTGCAGGGCAGTAATAAAATGTTAACAGGAAGGAACGATGAGGGGGAAAATACAGATATTAAATGCTTAACAGGTCTATAAATGTGTATATACATGTATAAATCCATAATTCCTGGTGAACTTTGTGAGGAAAAATTAAATCCAAATAAGGGATTTGTGAACTGCTATCTCCTCTTTTCTCCCAGGTACTCACCCCAGGTTTTATATGAGCCATGCGTCCAGGACATTGTCACCTTCTTGGTGGTGTTCATCTGCAGTCAGAACTACATCAGGAACCCCTACCTTATCGCCAAGTTGGTGGAGGTGCTGTTCGTCACCAACCCCGCTGTTCAGCCTCGTACTCAGCGATTCTCTGAAATGATGGAGAACCACCCGTTGTCCGTCAAACACCTGGTCCCTGCTCTCATGAAGTTTTACACTGGTGAGCTTTATGTTGTGCTGCAGCTCTCTGCTGATGTTGTGCTCGGTAGAATAAAAATCCAACTGGCACGTGTTTATTCTTTACTACAAGTTGTGATCTTTTCAAGCAAAAAGTTCACTAAAATCTTTCCCTCTGGTCAGATGTTGAGCATACCGGTGCTACCAGTGAGTTTTACGATAAGTTCACTATACGGTACCATATCAGCACGATCTTCAAGAGCCTCTGGCAAAACATTGCCCACCATGGAACCTTCATGGAGGAGTTCAAGTGAGTTTGCTATTGACAAAAACAGCAGTTGCAATGTTTAATTTAATTTTTTCCCCCCTTATTTTAAAGAAATTGTGGTTTAGAGTGTGTGGCTGTATGACTTTTCCAGCCTCACATCCTCTTCTGTCTCCTTTTGTCCTTCTTTCACACCAGCTCTGGCAAGCAGTTTGTGCGCTACATCAACATGCTGATTAATGACACCACCTTCTTGTTAGATGAGAGCCTTGAATCCCTGAAGCGTATTCATGAAGTTCAAGAGGAGATGAAGAATAAAGAGCAGTGGGAGCAGCTGCCAAGGGTCAGTGCTCAGTTTTTTTAGGACCCTATATTTGTTTATCAGTTTTTAACAGAGTCTAGCAAAGACAAAAATGTCAGAGATCATGTTTTATCAGATTATCGCTTCATTCACAGTTGTGCTGAGCTGTGAAGACAGGCAGAAGGTTACTGCCATTGTGTAGGGTAACTTATTTATTATTTTGTCTTTTTTTTTGTTGTTGTTTTTTGGGGGTGTTGTACAAATTTTCAGGAGCAGCAGCAGAGTCGTCAGTCCCAGCTGACTCAGGATGAGCGGGTGTCCCGCTCCTATCTGGCCCTGGCTACCGAAACAGTTGAAATGTTCCACATCCTCACCAAGCAGGTCCAGAAGCCTTTCCTAAGGCCTGTGAGTGTCACTGTTACCAATGAACACTTGATGTATTCTTGAGATTTATTCTCAGTTATACAAGTAATATAAAGGAAGCATTATTTGCCATTTTCCTCCAGGCATAGCATAGAATAGGTACGTTGTCATTCAAACATACACCAGTTAGTGCACGTTAGAACAAAATGTCGGTCCATTGACTCGACATTGGACTAATGTATGCATCCATCCACCCATCCATGCATCCATCCATCTTCCCTTTTCCACAGCAATAAAACAGCAAAAAACAATGTATATCATTATTCCAGACATAATGCACTGCCATGAATATACAGTAATGTGAAACAGTCCAGGGACAGTTTCAGAATGTACCTTGTTTATGTATAAGAGGGGTGTGGGGGTTATGGAGAGTTCAACAGTCTGTCTTGGGCAATGAAACTATTGGAGAATCTATAGATGTGCTTTTCTAAACAGTGGCTTCTTCTTCACACAGGAGCTGGGGCCTCGTTTAGCTGCCATGCTGAACTTTAACCTCCAGCAGCTGTGCGGGCCCAAATGTCGGGACCTGAAGGTGGAAAACCCAGAGAAGTATGGCTTTGAGCCCAAGAAACTCCTAGACCAGCTGACAGACATCTACCTGCAGCTAGACTGTGCTCGCTTTGCTAAAGCTATAGCAGATGACCAGGTTGGCACTGACGGGAGAGGGGGGGAAATTTGATGTCCGGTCTACATTTAGTTATCCTGAATCATCTGTCGTGACTTTATTGCCGTGCCAGTTAGCATGAATTCTCTACTTCACGTGGAGAATATAGTGTATATATTTAATTCCTGATTTGTTGAGAGAACAAAGAGAACATTATGAATGATGAAGCCACATTATTGCACATTATTGTTGTCAGAGATTTACATCAGAACATATATGTATGAAATGCAGCAGTTGCTTGTTGTGTGCATTATCAAAATCTGTGTAAGTTTGAAGACATGACTTAAATTTCAAATCTGTGATGTGATGACAGTAAGGTACTGAAGACTGACCTCAGGGACTTGTTGCTCTTTGCAGAGGTCATACAGCCGTGAACTCTTTGAGGAGGTGATCTCAAAGATGAGGAAGGCTGGCATTAAGTCCTCAATTGCTATTGAGAAATTCAAGCTGCTATCGGAGAAGGTGGAGGAAATAGTCGCCAAGAACTCCCAGTCTGAAATGGACTACAGCGATGCACCGGATGAGTTCAAAGGTGTGTGAAAGACTGTGTTTAAACAGCACAACTAGAACTTTTGAATCTGGTTATGCAGCAATGGTAAAGCGAATCATCTTTCCCACAGCTGGTTTAATAACATCTCACTCTGACATGTGCTGTATCGTTAAATTAATCTATCTAGATCACTTCAGAGTAATGTATTGAGATCCTCAAATAACATCCATATAAAAATAATGGGTCACATTGCGCTGCTTCTGAAAGCATCATATTAAATATCTTTCTAGGTCTTCAAATGCAGTTTTTAAATAATATTGTCATTGTGTAAAAGACTGACCTGTGACCTCGGGTCAGTCAATGACAGACGGGATCTTTAACGGCCTCTTCTGCTATTGAATTCCAGACATGTGTGGTGGATTTTGAAGCTCACACTGGTCATCTAGACAGCTTAGTGCAAGGCTATCGAGTAACCACAGACTTAATATAATCTAGAAAGAGTATGTGGTCTGCGTGCCTCCTTTGATTGTCAGATATGCCAGCTAGCCCACCACAGTTGATGGGAGTGTGCCATACAGGAGACTTGAGTATCAGCTGTCTGTGTAGATGAAATCTCCCATGACAGGTTTTATTTTTGTAGCACCGGAGTCCTACTGTAATAACCTTGTGACATTTCAACACAGAGCCCCACGCCACCAAACGCTCTGTATCGGACTTCATGGGAAATTTTGTTTACTAGTGTTTTGATAGGTGCATCAATATTGTGGTCATATAAAACATTTTTTGGACATGTGACAGGCTCCTACACAAACCAACATGGGCACACATGTATGTCACTTGCTGATTACATTTATTTATTTATTGTTTTTACGCTTAAACAAAGAAGTTTAATTTTAATATTTTTGCTTTTAATGTTGTAATACTGGTCCCTCTCCTTGTCCAATCAGGGCGCCAGTGCTGCTGGTGATGAATCAGATTTTTAGTGTAGCATCTCGCTTGTAATTTTCTGTAAAATCTGTTTGTGGCTGTGTTACAACAGACCCTCTGATGGACACGCTGATGACCGACCCTGTGATGCTGCCTTCGGGGAACATCATGGACAGATCCATCATCTTACGCCACCTGCTCAACTCCCCCACTGATCCCTTCAACAGGCAGCCACTCACAGAGAACATGCTGGAGTCAGGTAACCCCACCATTTATCCTTTTACTTTATTTATTTTAAACAGATAATGTAAATAAGTGTTGCTGTTTAAGGTACGCAAGATAATGCACTTATAGCTGGAGGCGAGGCTAATAATTTCAGGATGCCTAAATGTCACAATGTTAATTCCACAGTGCCTGAACTGAAGGAGAGGATCCACACCTGGATGAGGGAGAAACAGGGTGGACGGGGTGTCTAAGGACTACGTCACTGATGTCTGGCTAATCATCATTAAGGGATCGGTCCAAATCACCTGAATTCAGCATCACTACTACCAATGAGAACAAAAAAAACAAACATTTTGAATGGAGAGGAAAAAAAGGAGACTTGATTTGATAATTTTTTTTCTTTTATTTCTTTTTTTTTCTTTTTTTTTTTTTGCATTTACCCTTTTTTGTCTCAAACCATTATCATGGTTCTAAAACAAAACATAATAAAGCTAAGACTTTTAAGTTTTTCTCATGAGTTTGTGTATATATATATATACATATATATATAAAAAATATATATATCAAAGTATATACATTAATTTAACAATAGTGCATTATAACGCTGCAGAAACCATTACCAACAGGTTTACCTGCGAGGTGCATACAGTCTCTTCATTGATCACCTTCCTTTATGGTTCTCATTTTGTTTGGTATTACTGAGTCTAGTTGGGTTCTGATAAAACTGTTAGCCTCAAGTTTTCTTTATCAAGACTTGTGACGGTAATGAGTTTGAGTCCACGTAATGTTTAATGGTGTCCCAGAGATAACTTATGCACAGTTTGTGCTTGTAGAAGAAGTTCAGGATTGGGAATACCCTAAACTAATCCTCAGTGTCAGCTTTTGTTTTGAGTAAAGTAGGAAGATGAGCTGTGGCTCACAATGATAAAGTGTGCCCAAATTTTCCTTCTCGGTCACGTTTTCCCCGCTGACTTTGATAGATTGAATTTACGTGTGTGTGTGTGTGTGTGTGTGTGTGTGTGTGTGTGTGTGTGTGTGTGTGTG
>NW_005187450.1:1066950-1073141 GCF_000239375.1 Pundamilia nyererei
AAAAGTTGCAATCTTTTTTTGGAATGTGAATAGGTTAGTCATTGTTCTCAATTAAACTTGGCAACAGTCCAGTATTTACTGGCAAGGACACCTGTTAAACTTTTAACTCCAAGTTCATTCCAAAAAGAAACCGCAAGTGCAAAAATATCACAGGAAAGTAAATTGTTTTCAATCAAACCTGCCTCTTAATGGTTCTGCCAGAGGTTCCCTCCTGTTAAAAGGAAGTTTTTCCTTCCCCTTGTCTCCATGTGCTTGCTCGAAGGGGGTTGTCTGATTGTTGAGGTTCATTCTGTATTATTGTATGGTCTTTACAATAAAAAAGCGCCTTGAGGCAACTGCCATAGTCATTTGGTGCTAAATGAGTAAAATTTAATTGAACTGCAGGAAATGTATTTGCTCATTTTATTTTGTTTTATGGTCAGTGACATCTCTTGTGCCTGCTTTAAGGCAATATTATAATTATAATAATTATATTAGCAAAAATATAAATAATTTGGTTTATAAATTCGTGATGCACGGAAAAGTTACGTCGCTAGGCGGCGATCTTTGCGGTAACCCACGGTGCTGCGGGTAGCAGTAATGAGAAATCCTGCAGTGTGGCGTCACGGGCGAAAAAAAGGGAGCGACACCCCACCTATTCCCTCCCCCTTCGCGACCCCGAGTCACGCCATAGGCTCTTCGCCGCATTAGTCGCCGCTCTCTGTTTGCTCATTGGCCCGCCAGCCTGTCCGTGAGCGCGCTGAGAGGGAGTTGACGTAATCTCTTCGGTAAATCGAGACAATCTACCAATTCTTCTTCTCGCTAGTGTGCAGATAGGCGTCCGCCGTTCATCTGTAAGGGAGACTAAAGTAGTCAACGAAGTGGCCGTTTCCAAATACAAATCCTTCCACCGGAGGATACCGCTATAATGGGTCTTTTTCACGGAAATGGACTTTATAACAGTTTCCTTGCGCACAGATTCTGATAGAAACAACACATTTTGACGCCTGCTAGCTAGCGTTAGTTCTCGCCACTGTCCGGTGGTTTTGGTTTTGTCTTTTGCAAGAGTCTCCAAGCGTAAGTATATATTTTTAAAAATAATATATTTATATTTTGGGGGACTGTTGTGCACTGGGTTGTTATTACAGGTTAGTTTCAACGATGGATAGGGAGCAGTTGTCTGTGTCAACTAATACATGTCCGGTGGTCAGTGGACCTCTACGTGGCCATGGTTGCGATAACACAAAAGAATTAAACATATATATGTACTTAATTGTTACAGTATATAGAATAATTTGTTTATAGGTTTAGTTGATTATAGTTGGATAGCTGTTTCCGTTAGACTGTAGGTCGTAAATATTGAAGTCGGAGCCAATAACATTTAACGGATTAAAGCTAGCTTAAAATAGAAAATATAATTGCTACTGTTGAAAGCTTCGCCTCTGGTTGGATTTGACGTCAAAACGCCTTTAACCCTGCCGGATAGGGTAAATGTGAACAATGTATCCAGTCTGGGCTGCTAAAATAAGCATGCAACTCCTCCCTTGCACTATTCCCCAACATGCAGCGGCGGAGGATTAGCCTACTTCCTAATATCAGCGAATGTGATTTATTTAAAAGGGGGAAATTTAAGCTCTTCGTCTGCACAAAACGAACAGTGTCAGATGCAACAGACAGGCCCTCGGTTAGCTGTCCCGCTGTAGCTCACGCCAAATAGGGGAGATAGGATTTCATGGGCGTATGCTTCGGCAAGTATGGCTGACTGCAAGTACATGGAAAAACATAGGATATTTAGGCTGTGTAGTCACCGGGTGCGGACTGTAAAAACGATGGAAAGTTGTGTGGTATTTTAACGCCACGTTATTTTATGCATGCAACAATCGTGATTTGTAATCTTCGTATTTTGTTTTAGGCTAAAGCGCATTTCACGTAAACTGTGGGTTTATGATATAAATATAAAGGCTTACATCCTCTGTTTGATTTGCTAAATGTATGATCGGTTGCTGTTTACAAAATATTAAAGGCTTCATCGGGTTTGGTCGGCCATATTTGTTGTAGGCTGTTATGACTGAAAATTGGGAGGGGGTGGACTTTCATTGTGTTTGATTTACATTTAGTGAAAACAGGCTCTGCTCCTTTTCACTATAGCACTTTTGTTTTATTTTTAAAGAAGGAAGCAAACATTGTCTGGCTTCCCTGCATCACTTATTGTTTTAACTGAGGAGATGCACATTTGTTTTTCTGTTTCCTTTAGGAGGGATATACACAAGGGATCTTACAGGGAGACGGACTTAAACTGCAAACATGTCTGGGGCTTCTGTGAAAGTCGCTGTTCGAGTTCGACCCTTCAACTCGAGGGAGATCAGCAAGGAGTCAAAATGTATCATTCAGATGCAAGGCAACACTACAAGTAAGTGGCCTACTGGCATGCATGCAAGACCACCAACACAAACTGGAGGGGAAAAAAAGCATCTTGATTTTTTGCAGGTCCAGTCTGCAGGAACACTTCGGTGTACCATGCATGCTCCTGCATGTTCTTCCTTCAGGCGTCTTAGCAGAGAACAGTAGAATGAGCAAACTGAATAGTGGACGGTTGGGGACGAGCAGCCTGAAAGAGAATAAAAGGCTTACAGAGTGAAATTCCTCCTCCTCTGGAGGGGTGTGCATGCCAGAGGAGATTCTGTGTGAGAAACGCTTAGTTGGTTCACGCTGGGAGACCCAGGGGTCGTCCCACAGCGTGGCCTGCCAGCACCCCCAGTTCAGCTAGGGTTTATCACACGGCCACTGTTTTTCTTTAATGGATGTGTGTGCTGCTTTATAGTTTATGGTTGCGTTATCTCTTGAGTGTACACAAACAATTTGTGAACAGGTTGTTGGATGCATATAAAACACGATTGGCAGTTAATTATTTACAAGATTTGCATCCCTATTTGAACCACAGTAATTGAGATAGAGATCCAATGTGTATATGTGTCGTTCTGGCTGCTGTTACAACCAAATTTCCACTTGTGGGACAATTAAAGGATTATTCTATTCTATTCTATTCTATTCTATTCAAAGTCTGACAGGTTAAGTAAAAATATACATATTTATAACTTTTCTCATGTTGCACTAATCTGTGATTGAGGCATAGGGAAGGATGTTAAGACCATCTAAGATTTATTATGTGATAGTGCTCTTATTTACTGTAAAGCATGCTTGTCGACAGTGTTATATGATAAGCAATAGCAGAGCAAGAAGAGAAAACCTGAACGTGGTTTGCAGTCATGTGATTCAACCTGCTTACTTGTGAGTCATCCGTTACTGTGAAGCACTAGCTGCCTCCTTACTCATGACTCTGTCGTGTGTGCTTCATTCCAGCTGAGCACAAGCTCCACGACATTAGCGTGGAAGCATTTATTAACCCGCAGTAACGAGACAGCATGTGGAAACAGAAACATGCTCTACCAGCAGGCTCTCGAGTTTTGTCTGTCAGTCTTATATCACCCTCATTAGACTAAGCTTATATGAATCTTCCATAAGATCAAGTGTCCCTACCAGTTATGGCTCACTTGTCCTTTATCTCTCACACTCTACCAAAGAGAAGCTTTGTGTCAAATCCCTAGTAGTTTTACTCTATATCCTTGGGTTTTCATTATGCCAATGTCACCCGAAGGAGCTGGAGGGTGACTTGTGGTTTGTAGCAGAGCTGCAGTGGAATATGCAGCGTTTTGTAGGGGGGTTAGTGAGTGTGTGTGAGCGAGCGAGCGAGGGAGAGGAGTAGGCTGCGGTACTGCCTACTCTGCCTCCTTTCACATGGGCAGATTGCAGAGCAGAAAGGGAGGCTGGCAGGCAGCCATACTCTCCCTTCGTCAGGACTTCATTGCAGATGGTATGCTGAGAATGCGATGTCTTATTTGGATGCCGACAGTCCGAATCTTACCTGATTGCTCAGACACGCACAGGATCATACTGAGACTTTTTTTGTTGTTGTGGTCGTTGTATTCCCCCAGACTTTCTAAAAGCCATTGTGCATTTTTACTCTAACAAAATGAAATAGACACAGCATTGCCATTTGAACAGTATTTTAATAATCAAGATTTTTATGGTATGTTTTTAACAGTAACAGGATAAATAAATAGAATTAGTCACATGAGTGTTACATTCACCAAGGAGTTTTTATTTGTCATCCTAGTGTTTTCTTTCTAAGTGATATGTTCAGCATCCATCTGTGTAAATGTCTAATTTTGCATCATTGAAAAACAAAAATCTAAACATGACTCATCCCAAGTTTACCCAAGTTGTTTGACACCCAAACAGCTTTGGGTATCAAAAACCCAACAACGTAGCCTTTCCAGAAGGCGTGGAAGGTGGCTACGAAACAGTTGGTGTCTGACGTGGTGAAACAACAGCATCTAGAGAAACTTCTAAAATCCATGCTACTGGAAATTCCCTTAAAAAAAAATCTCTGGTCAGTATGTTATGTTTTTGCCTGTGTAGGATAAGCTGTGATGTAGCACTAGCCAGTCAGTGTGTGCGCGCATTATGGGTGTACTTCTAATGTTTTCACTGGTCTTTGCTTGCATTTAAATTGGGCTGAAGGCTGCCTGACGGAAATGGGATGTTGCGTGGTCAGCTTGTATGCGTTTGGCAGATGTGTGCGTTATGCCATGACACTCCCCTTATTGTTGTGACTGGCTCAAGGGCATATGTGCCCGCCTGTGTGCATGTGTCAACAGTACAGAGAAAGATGGCGGAAGGGGGCAAGAACTCGGTCTCTTTCTCGCTCTTTCCCCTTTTCACCATGCAGAGAGGGTTGTCAAGGACAGGATGAGAGCAAAGGAGCAGCAAATTGATTATCCAGTGTGCAGGAAATGTGTCCAAGGCCTCTGCAGGGAGACAGAAACAAAGCAAAGGCCTCATTCAGGAGACGCTCTCAGACATACCAGAGCTAATGTAATTATAAAACAGTGACGCGATGGCCCGCTAATTTTGTGTTGGTACTCCAAATGTTGAATAACTCCAGTACACCCAAACTCCGCCTTAATCTGGGGCCTGATGTGTTCTTCACTTCAGTTTCCATCTTGTTATGTAACTCATGTGTTATGTGCCCCTTGAGCCAGGGAGGAGCCACTCACGATGTATAGCCAGAGATGATCAATAGAGCTTACAAAGCACACAGAGATGTTATGATGAAGCGTTTTGTCAACTGATTGCAAACCTGCAGTCTAGTCTAGTCTAGTCGCTGTCTGGTGTTCAAAATAGTGTTTCTAATGCTTTATCACTAGTCTACACTAGCCACATTTTCAAGAACGGGATGTTAGACGATATTATCACTTAAGCTAAGAGTAAACAAAATGACCAATTGAAAGCACAAACAGAAGGTCACCACATCAATTAAACCTTCACCTTTCAGATACAATTCACCCAAGTGTGCTCTCACTATGAGGTAAGTGGATGTTGACCTTACCCTGCAGGGAAGAACGAGCTCAGCTCCAGTGTCAGTTACACATAAGAGGAGGCTCTCATCACAGCAGAAATAACAATGAACCATTTTCACGTCAATGAAATGCAGTTATTGGTGGGACATGCAGCAAGGAAGGTGGGTTTGGATGTGGGACAGTCATACTTTCGCTGAACCCTGTGCAGACAGGGCTGATTGACCCGATTAAGACCAGTAATCCTTTGGCTTGCCTCAGATCACCACGCCCAGAAGCCGTAATCCTTGTGACCCTTGCAGGTGTATACATACCGACATGCACCCGCTCTAGGGTGTTACATTCCTCATCACTCAGATAGTTCTAGAGCCAAACATTCACAAATGTACAGAGCAAACTTTTACATTCAAACATGACCTCCTAATAAGGAGGAAGGACAGGCAGCCTGTGTTTACTGTGTCACGGGACTGTCAGCTGAGAGGCACAAATGCATGTCATGCAGCTCACCCAGTTTTTAGCTGAACTACTCGTAGCAGGTGTCTTACAGAAAGTCACACAGTTAGTGTATCGACGAGTGTGTTAAACTAGCTGTTGAAGCTAGGGAGACTGTGTGCTAATATTGTTATTGTTACGTCTTAACTCACATTTAACATTGCACCTGGTATTTTTGAACAGCGTACAAGCGCTCTGTTCTTGGGATGGGTATCGTTTAGGTTTTATCCGATACCAGTACCAAACCGGTACTTTTGAAATGGTGCCGGTGCTTAAACGGTGCTCGAACCGGTGCTTAAAGAA
>NW_005187450.1:1074809-1121979 GCF_000239375.1 Pundamilia nyererei
GCCGATGGCCTTACCCATTAACACTGAATTATGTTTCGTTAATAAGAACTCACAACAGTGCATTGCACACGAGGGTGACGCCTGAATGCTGCCATATTCTAGATGTGGCTGAGGTCAGAAGGGAAAGTGTTAAACTCAAAGTGGTTACAGCTTTGTAACTGACCAAGTTTCTTGTGGTTTTCACTTCAGTTTTTGTTTGCTTTTTGGCAGCTAGGTTTTATTTTGTTTCCAGTGTTCCTCCTTTTAAACATTTTACTTTAGTCAACATCAATTTACTTGCTCAGTAATCTACATATTTATGCACACTCATTTGCTCAAACTGCAAACAGTTTTTCATGTTTAGCATGTTGTTTGGACCATAGTCTGTGGAAAATGGGATCCTGATGTCAACTGAAGTGAGTGACACAAGGCATTGTGGGATTTCTTGGTACGGAAACTATGGAAGGAGTCTGAGCAGTAATTTCTCAGACTTAGAAAAACTGTGGACACAGCGACGCTTGCTGTGGTCGAGCTAGACTAATGAAATATCTTAATAACATGCAGGGCTGTAATGTACTGTGTATTATAAGCCGTGGACTGTCATTAACAGAAGCTACAGCCAAACAGAGAAGAGACATCTGCTGTTATATATCAGCGTCCTAGCAGATGGATAGAAACACCTCCTCATTAATTGATGCACTCCATCTATTGAGCTGACGCAGCCTGAGATCTGGGTAGAGTTAGCTACTCGTCATCATGGTTAAAGATTAAGCCATGGCAGATTTTACTTTTCTCTCCAGAATTTTAGTTCAATAACTGGATTTTTAAAATGGTCTTCTTTGGCTCTCGGGGAGATTTCTCTAAACAATTATTAACCCAGAGTATAACAGATGTCTGCTTTAGAAGACAGAGAGGCTCTCACTGAGATCACCCAACCATTCTCCATGTTGACACAGATCAGGCCAGTTGCTTTCCTGTATTTTCTTGTAATAAGCTGCCTTTGCTTCCTTGTTCAGCTTATTATGGAGAGGAGTCTTGTAATTTCCATTGTTGATTATTTATTTGCTTTTTGTTTTTCTGTTTTGTCATATCTTTGTGTTTTAATTGCTACATGAAAACAAAGACACCACAAACCTCTTTTTTTGCAAACACTTGCAGCAAATGTCATAGCTGGATGACGTGATCCTCGGTTGTAACTTGAGGGCTTGAGGCTCAGCTCCAGATGTCTTTAAGCGTAGGTATTACCAGTGCCATAAAGCAGTACATCTGGAAAAGCAGCATACCTCCTGATCTCACGAGGTTTATTTTTCTCACATAGCACACTAGCTAGAAATTTGCCATACTCATCTTATGGTTATGTTTTTTTCCATGCATCCCATTGGTTAAATTCTATCTACCTCATTGTTTTTAGCTTTTCAGCCTGCGACAGAGATCAGAAAATCTGAGTGAGCCTTTTGCAGGAAAAAAAGTGGGATATTAGAGGAGCTGACTGGTGGGGGGGAGGGGGTGTGCAAACGCAGCCGCAGCAGAGAGACAGTGAAAGTCGTGCATGAGCACACTTCACGTGTAGGACAGCGTGAGGCAGCATCACATAGCAATACATCGTGAGCTTTTGGTCATAATTATGATTGAGGCTGACCGTGCAGGTTTGTAGCTTAGCTACCAGTGAAGGGAGACAGTGCCATTATTTTTTTACATCAGTTAGTCATAATTGGAAGCCTGTGTTTGCATTTTCACTTCAATATTTAAAATACAAAATGCGAACAGAAATTAGGAGAAATTGAGAGATCTCTGTATTTAGGCTGGTTCAGTTGTTTCTAACTCTCCTTGTTTTTCTTAGCACTGAAAATATTTCTTTATCACTCTGCTTGTCTCCCTCATGTTATTGCATGATGGCTAAGAAGAATGCAAACATTAAACGTCTGCACAGGATAATCAGCACATGCAGGGTTCAGAGTATAGGATGATGCTTTTGTGCTTTCATTTGATTACCTGCACACCACATAACCAGCAGGTATTTCTTTAAATGTCTTTGCGTTCCCAACAGCCTGCATCCAACACCATTCATCTCTGACTGGCAGCAAAAAAAAAAAAAAAGCCAAGATAATGGCATGTTTGTTATCATGTTCCGTCAGTTCTTGGCTTGCTCCTCTTCCCTGCTCTTTGGTTCGGTGCTTAAGTTGACTGAAATGGTCAGACTTTCCCACATTCAAGAAAGTGAATGTGTTTTTAAATTTTTTGCCCTCACCGACACAGCTCTCTTTCCAGACTGTGTTGTTTGGTTTCCTCCCACAGTCTGGGGCTGAATTCAGAGGCAGCCCAGGGAGCTTTGCAGTCTGAGCACGAGTATCTTGTTGGTGGGCATCATGCTCCCTGTGTATTATTCATGCGTCCAGAGTGGAGGGGTTGGCAGTGTAATATTTTTGAAACCTTAATTAATCAGGCGGGACAGCTGACCCATGACTAGGTCAGGTACTGGATTCCTTTGCTGGGAAGCTAATGAAGATCATTGGAGTGGACACCCACTCATATGCATATGCATGCAGCACACAGACTTTCACACATCACTTTTGTTCTCTGCAGAGAAACTGTTCTGTGAAAGGTTCACTCATCTAATGTTAACATGATGCATCAATCTCTGCTTAACCTGAATGTTTGGTTTTTTGAAAGATGTACACCAAAGGAAAAGAAATGTGAGGTTTTCACCAATCCATGCGCCTGCCCCGTGTTCATGATGTCACAATGCGTACAGAAAGCCAGGGAACATTTAAAGTAAGACTTGTGTTGCAGAGTAGAGGCTAGTTAAGAAAATCCAGGTCACTGCTCTGTAAAATAGGAGCTTGTTGTGAGCAGTGCTGTCTTCCCCGTGTCTGCACAGCTCGGTCTCCACCGTTGTTCCCACTGTTTTTGGGCCATATGATAATCTGAGCACTGAAGAGATGCTCTGAGGATTTCTGCACTGAATTTTTTCTTTTTCCTTCTGTCTTTGATTGTTTTTATTTACTCCCCCTCTTTTTAAACAAAAAATCAAAAAAGCAAAAAACCGGAAACGGAATCAAACAACCCAAAAAGGAAGGAAACCCAAAAACGAAAAAAAAAATGGTCTACTGACATCAATAAATGTCATGTTGTGTGGCTCCACAAGCTGAATATTGGCTGCTTAAACCATTGCATCCCCACTGTTTTTAGACAGACTTCAGATGTTGCTCTATCATGATTTAAATATAAAAACAAGTAATGCTGCACTGCCGATCAATTCATTTATACTTGTCAAAGAAGCTTTCCTTTCTCCAGGATTTATTGTTTCTGACGGTAGTCAAGTCATATGTTACTGGAGTTGAATCAGCCCCTCTCTCGCTTTTTTTGCTCTTCTTGTCATTTTTATGACTTTTTCAGCTGTAATTTCATGTTTTATAGCATCATCTGTGTGTAAATGTTATTAATTAATCACTGCTCTAACTCGCAATGTTGATCACCTCAGTTGAGTTGACATTAAAATCTTGTTCTGTAGTGTGCAACCAAATTTTCTAAAAATTTAAACTTTAGAGGAACTGCTTTCTCTGTAAATATTTTCAGTTCCTCTTTTTTTAGTTGAGCACGTGCAGCTCCACGGGCTTATTGTGCCAAGATTAATGCAGGAAATATTCAGTGCTCTAAAAGTAAGTGCTATTTTTAAATTGGAATATACCAGACTCTTTTAAAGCTGAGCTGGACGTGCTGAACTACTTCTCGGCACAGGTTGTCATGGGAAAGACCTTTGACCTTTGAGGCAGCACCTGCACCAAGGAGAATATAATTCTTGGAAAAGCTTGGAAAAAACTTTACAACTCCACAACTTTATTAGTGCAAAAAAAATAAATAAATATGTGCATTAAAGTTATATAAAAATTTAACAGTGCAAATGCAAATTACTTGCTGACAGTTTAACCAAAATGCATTTCCAGAGGAAATTGGCCGACATATCTTGAGCATAGGTTTTGTGGATATTATACATTGTTAAGAGGTTATACACACACAATACGGTAATATTATGTTGAAGCACAGTACGTATCACTCCGCGAAGCTCCTGCCTACGATAGCCGTAATGCTCCGACAATCCATCAAGCGGTGCGGGTTCGTAGCTTAGCAAAGTCTTACTAAAACATTTGACAGATTTTCGAGCGCCGTGTACCACAGAAAATCATTTCGAGATCAGTAAACACAACCAGAATTCATACATAAGGCCCAGTGAATTATAAGGGGCACTTTTGATTTTCAGAAAAATCAAAGGATTGATTTTAAGTGTGCCGTATTTTCCAAAAAACACGGTAATAACGGCGGCCCGCTAGCATGCTCTACCAAAAATAGTGGTTTGTTGTGTATCTGATGGACGAAAGCCAAACAGTTCCACACCACTGAAGTTGCAGCATTTTTACAAACCAATTCTGGTTCATCTGTTTCATTCAACGATCTGCTTTCGCCCATCTCATTCTCTGTCGCCGCCATGCTTTTTCCACCATGTGCCTATGAAAATAAAGGCACTGAGCATGCGCGTTTTACCCATGTTCTATCGCGATATTTCATTTTCTTATCGTTGCCCAACATTATACCGGTATTACCGTGAACGGTATGATATGGCCCAGCCCTATCCTGGAGTATGTTCCCAGAGTTTAGGTTGACATACAGAGTTTAGGTAATTAGAATTGAAACTTTTTTCTTTCTTTCTTTCTTTCTTTCTTTTTTTTAAATTAAAAAAGAAAGAATTTAGTCTTATTTCAGCATTGATTTCATTTAACCCTGCATGCCATCACCTGTGAGGCTGCCTGGCATCCCTCTCTCTTTGTTGTAGTTCTGTGTTTGTTTAGCTCCTGAATGGAGTCCTGCTGGCCTTGCATGTTTTCTCTATCTGGTGGCTTCTAGAAGCCTCTCTGTAGTCTCTGTTATCCTGGACTCAGTGAGTCCACATAAGCTGCTAATATCAAGAGGTAGTTGGAGCACTCGCCAGCTATCAGTGTCTGTGGGCTCAGAGCAATGTATGGTTTGGCTACAAGTTCAGCGGAAAGGTTGGGCGGCTGAAATCTGTCCATTCCTTCCTGTCACTGACAGTCTGTCGGCATGCTAGGCACTAACTGCCATCTGCTGCTGTATAAATAGACAGTCGTCAGAGCTGGAACAGCTGGCACATGGGCCGGCCAGGGCTGCGCTTCTCCCACTGCTTTCTAGCTAAACGGGCAACTCCACCTATAATCAGGTTACGCATGTGGGGCTTTTTTGTTTCCTTTTGGAACAACTTTTGTTAAAAATGTATTGATTCAAGATTTTCAGCGATTTCTTATTTCTCACCATGCTAACAAGAAACCCAGTATCCTAAATTGGGGCGAGGAATTAAGAGAAAGCCTGTTACCACATACATATATGCATATTAAGGGGAAAAAAAGCATACTCCTACTAGACTGCCTCTCTTTTCTCTCTAATATCACTCAAAATGCTTTAAAGAAATCCTCTTAAGTTGGTAGGTGGTGGGATTTATATGTGATAGCTCAGAAACAGAAAGTAAACAGGGGCTTTTTTTTTTTTGCACTACATGCAAACACTGATTTCCTGCTCAGACCATATTTCATCAGATAACCTAGGCACATGTATTGAATGCATTTAAAGCTTGACTTTTAGAGCATCCGTTAAATAAAGCATGCTTTTGAATGGAGCGCTGTTGTTTTACATTTGCTTTTAAGCTAACTCCAGTCACTTTCCAATGAAAACACTGAGAGTATATATTTTTCTGAATGCTTTTTCTTCCCTAAAAAAAGAGAGTGGGGGGGGGGTAGGGCAGTGTGAAAAGGGTCATTGTCACAGAGGGGACTCGGCACATAGAGCCTTGTCATAACAGATTACCTAATGTGTTTTGCAGGCTCTAACCCTGCATGCAATACCCTGCATTCAGTGCTTTGTTCAAGTGTCTTCCTGTGCCTTTTTCCCTCTCTCCTCTCACCCAGTAGAAGAATGACGTGATTGGACTTCTGAGTAGAAGCTGAGATGCATTTAGTGCCTTCCTTTAAAGTTCCAGCAGTGCCTCTGAAGCACACTCATCTGATCAAATGAAAATGTCTGATTCTTTCATGAATAGAAAGTTTGTTGTTGTTTGTCTGAGTCAGTGACCGTGATATAGATTGTTTTAAAGGGTCATGTCTCCTTGTAAGAAAAACTCAGCTCGCTGCTTGGAAAGTTACGTGTTTTTTTTTTGTTTTTGTTTTTTTCTGGCAGAAGTATTTAACAGAGGCATATTGATTTGCTGTGTCGATATTTTTTTTAAATTAAAGACCACCTGGCAACCCACCCTGACCTTACATGAACGTCACTGTATCCAAGGGGGGTAATCAAGGTGTAAGTTTCTATTTTGGAGATGTTGTATGTGCTGTGTTGTGGCTGCGACAAGCTCAGCTGTTTGCAAATGTGCGCTGCAGTGCTCAGACACTACTTTTAGCCCTCAGCTTTAAGCCGCATCCAGCGACAACTCTGTCACCTGTGCCGCAGCCCTGGTAACCAAGCCATCAAACACACTCTCCTAAATACACTGGATGCAACACGCAGAGAATTTCTGTGGCCAGCTCAGCATGTACCTCATCCAAACTTGAGTCTTGCTACTTGAGAGTGAACAGCTATATTAGCGTTACTGTGGCACTGCTCACATCGTTGGTTCATGTCAACAGCTGTTTCGCTTCACCATTCATCCACAAACTGACACAGGTGGGAGGCTGTAGTTTGAAATAAGTGTACACAACATTTTCTATTTCTCATACAATACCTCACACTTTTTACCAAAAGGAATAATTGTGTTGTAGCATGAAGCAGCTGTGATTCTTATCCATACTGCAAGAACCACACGATGAAGTGTCACTTGACAATGGTGACCTTAAATGGAGATTTAATATTTTAAGTGATTATACTTACCTTTTCCCTCAAGTCTTCTGTATAGAAAATGAATGATACTCTGCGACTTCATGTGTCATAACTGCAGGCAATGGGAAGTAGGCCGGACTCAGGTAAAAGTTTTCTCAAATTCCCGGTAAGCAACTGAAGCAACGACCAATGAAAGCGAAGATTACCGCTAATTGACATATGACCTGGTAGTACAATAGAGGGTCACCTAGGCAACCAGAGCTTGGGGTGTGTGCAAGCGACCAGCCGTCAGCTTCAAAGTGATGTATGACAAATGAATCTCTTCCAGTGTGAGCACAGCTGAAAGCTTAATTTGTGGATTTGCCATTTCATCCGTTTGTGTATGTATTTGCCTGTGAAGGCGAGTTTTCAGCCAAGGCTAACATGCTTCCGTGCAGCACGTCGAGCAACGTGTGATGCTTTGCATCGATCAAATGTTGATTGATTGAAAAGTGGACTGGAACAGGGAAGGAAGCGACAGCAGAGCTCACCAGGAATGATGCAAAAAAAAACAAACAAACCCTAAACTGTGTGTTGTATGTTGCTATAACAACTCAGTTTCCCTCTGGGATCAATAAAGTTCCTGTGATCTGATCTCAATTCAGTGCTGGCTGCATCTGTGTAAAACATACCAGCTGTGGACGTAGAGGATGCAGCAGTTTCACTGTCAGACTTTGTTGCTGTAATGTTTTAGTTTACCCTCTCTGTCTCTCTGGCTTTTTATACCAATGCAGGGTGTTTCTTGGGGGGGTTGTTTGTTTTTTAGATGGCAGATGGGGAGAGGGAGACAGAGATTAGGTTTTAAGCAGCATTTCTAATCAGCACCATGATCCACATTATCAGATTATGTTATTGGGAGAAATTCCATTATTGGAACAACAATTTTTAATTGACTTGCTTCCATCTTGTATTTTATGTATTAACTAGCAGAGAAGAAAATCGTTCAGACCCAGAGCTCTACCAAAGCAGAAAATTATTTTTTGACATAGGGTTTGTTTTGGTGAGGTTCCATTATTGTTTTGGGCACCTAGATGTAATCTCTAGAAATAAAAACATCCAGTGACGGTGAATTGCAATCCATTTAAAAATGATTACTACGGCCTTCAATATTTAATAATAAGTAAGAAGCTGGGCGCTAATGCTGTACGCTGAATTTTAAATGTTTCTCTCAGCTGCTATTACAAATGGATTTTCTATCACTAAAAGTAATTTGCCTGTGAAGTTACATTTCATGAGATTATTTAATTAGTAGTTAAGTGCACATGGTTTTGGTTCAACTGGTGTAACCAACATTTTTATTTAGTGGAAAAGAGCAGTCTGTACTCTTGTGAGTAAATATGAATTGAATGTTTGAAGTGATATTATTCAGAAGTGAACATCACACAGATGCGCTTGGATATGCACACGGAGACCCCAGGGATGCTATTTAAATTCCTGTCTTGTTCAAAGAAGCACGTGTTGTCATTCCAGCTGTGCACAGATATTCTCTGGGTTCCTTTAACTTCACCCATTTGTTTCTCTTTCAAAGTTTCCATATGCATTCACCCTAATGTCTTCACCCCCTTCCTGTGATCCCAGATAGTCATCGATCAGCTTCACTTAGCAGTCGGCGTATCCTTAGAGGGTTACTGGAAGAGAGAGAGGTCGATTTTGTTCAGCCATTTTAGACTCTGGCTGTTAGCGTCAGGTGAAAAGGGCTAGCTTTTAGTCTCCATCTGGTGCTTGGAGACCTCCTAACAACCTAATTACTGAGGGCTTTTTTTTTCTTTCCTGGTTGGATTATAGACCCCATATTGAGCACTGTAGCACAAAATGTCTGCTGGCAACAACCAGCTGAGGTTGATGTCAGGATGTGGTTAGTTAACTGCTGTTCACCCTGAGGGCTTGTGGAGGGCTTGCATCCTATCAATCCTAAATTCCTAGGAGCTGAAAATGTAAAACCGTAGCATTTCGGAAGAGCAAACAGATGAATGTGCCACACAATAGCTTTTGTTTGTCTACGTTTCTCAGTCTTAAGAGAATTTTGACTCCTTTTGAGTACCTCATATGTGTAGATTTGCATGTCATCTGTTAATGTAATGGATGTTTAGTGCTTACCGACGGCGGGATGGTAAACAGTGCCTTATTGAGCCTGACATTATAAGTGGCCTAAAGTCTGCAGTGCCGCCCTCATGTTGGTTGTTAAGATGTGCAAAGGATTTAAACCTGGAAATCAGTGTTTGATAAATGACTGTAATTATCCATAAACTTGAATTTTAAGAATGTCTAAATAGTTTGCGAGGGCAATAACGGCGAACGCTCGAGACGAGAGAAAAGAGGACGAGATGTGCTGCATCCTCCACGTCTGTGCCCAGTTTGAGTTGTTATGGCAACCAGAATCTGGTCCTATACCTGTTGCCATGGATGAGAAAGACGGAATGATGACGTTGCTTATGAGGCAGCAGGATGCGTTTGCCATTTCAAGTTCAGGATGTGACTGTGGCTGAATATTAAGTGGGGGGTACTATAAGTATTATTTATTTCAGTCAGGACTTGTGACTTTTACTAAGTGTGAATCCCTGTTCATGTGCTTTATGAGATGTGCAGGTGTAGGCATGTCATGCTAGAGTGTAAGGGCACTGTTTTGTGATTGACTGCATATAGGATGGTGAGGATAAAACTCTCCACATTCTGCCCGTCAAATGCAACAATTTGACACATGCATGTGACACACCAGCCCAACCTTTCTACTCCTGGTAGATACAAGTACCACGACTTTGCGTATTTTCCACAGTCACATCCTGATTGATTGCAGCTATCAATCAAATATTTATGTTAAATGTATAGGTTGTACTCCTGATTGTGAGAAGAAAGGAGAGAATGATAAATCCACACATGAACAATTTAAGAATTGTTGCCTTTCGTTTTGGAAAAACAATTAACACAGAAGTGTGGTATGAAAAGAATATGTAGAATATTCAGGCATCTATATAGTTTTTGGGGATTATTTTATTTTTAAGACTCAGATTATTATAAATTTCATATATATTATGTATAGTAGCTGATCTCAAAACAAATGTGCCATTATGTCTACATTATGTATATGTGTTCATTGTTATTTCTAAATAAATGTTGCTAAACAATTTTTAGTACAGTGGCACTTTGGGATCACTGGACTGTGTTCTTGTTTACAGATATGCATACATTTTCAACAAACTGTAACTAATAGTGCCTGTAGCTGATTAGCTTGTCTTAAACTGTTAATAAGTAGTCTGCAAAGAAGTAGAACAATATATTTTTTTAAAAAATCATTTGTTTGGTGTTTATGAACAGCAAGTTTCTTAATATACACCGTGATAATGAACATAAAAAGAATGGCACGATAAAATTACACACATGTCTGTGTTTTTATGCCTGAGCGAAGCAAACGAGACCCACAGGCCTGCGTTTGTGCTAGTCATTATAATAATGACAAATGAAATAAAACCACATAACCAGAATAATTTGCAGTCCACTCTTCCACTCGGTTAACAAAAATCAAAAATAATTGTCACAGGAAATAAAGTCATTCAGTCCTTAAAAGGTTTCCTGTTATGCTTTTCAGTTAGACATAATGCCACTTTTTAATTTCCACTTATTTTTAAACAAAATTGGGATATGTGCTATTGTTAGTGTTAATGTGTCCAAAGCAGAGAAGTCTAACTTAAAAATACAACCAATAAATCTCAATTTGGATTTATTAATTTGATCCTTAAATCTCTGTGGCATCGGACAAAACACCGGTTATCCTTGAGTAGCACTGATCTTTGTCTCTCTTGGTTCCCTGTACCCTCACAATCGGACTCTGCTTTATTCATTCAACCACACTCAACCAATTTAAACAAAACAGATTTTTTTTTTTTTTTAGTTCTCGGTTTTGCAGCATGCCACCACACTGTGTGCAGGGGAACAGCCTGAAATGTGAGCACGCAAACAAGACGCACAAACAAAACTGCTATTTTATTTTTATTTTTTTAAACAGGAAATCTTCTAAACAATGGGCACAGCTTATTTCGGTGCCCATTGGACTTGTTCTTGTTCCTTCATCTGTCTTAGCTGTTCTTGAATGTAGCACAGAGCCTCCCAGCTGTTAATAGACTCCAGTGCTACCTGGCTAGCTAGCAAAAGCACCATTAGCAAACACCATTTGCTAACATAAATTCACAAACTGCAACAAATCAAACTTGTTGGCGTAGCAAGCATGAAATATCTTGAGAACTCCAAATAGTTTGCTGTTAGCTTCCTCCATGCTGTGTAAGCTCTCGTTCTAGGAACTAGTGCACCCCTGGTCACACACAGCAAACCAAACATAGAATAACTTATATTTGAATAAAATAGATGGCTCCCTGTTGTCACAGTACCACAGACACCCAACCCAGCTATTTCAGTCGGTATCGAACCAATATCATGAACAAATATTAGAGTGGTGTGGGTTTTTTTTCTTTCTTTTTACTTCTTTCAACACAATGTGTAAATAAAAGCCAGACTGTGAATATGTAACCGTTGCCATTGGTATCCTTTATGTGCAGATGCAGCACTAGTTAGAGCCCCATTTTTTGAAGGTGTGGATATCTTGACCTCAGAACACCTTTACAGGCTCTTACAGAAGAGACCCACTCTTATGACACACTGATGACACCACATGGGTGAACCAGCTCTCCTTTCTGGGAGCAATGTTGTGAGCTATTGAATGAGATAATTATACTACATGAGCATGATTCACATTAAGGAGCTGATCAATCTCCTAGTAATTGCTACCATGTAGTGACTTGTCCAAGATTGAACTTGGGAAGATTGAGAGAGTCCAAGATTAAAAAGCTTGTTTAATGCTGATTCCCTGTATGGTAGAGTTTGTCACCATCAGACTTCTGTCCTATAATAGGAATATCGCTGTCTAAATGCCCCCACATGTGGAACTCTCTCATCATGTTTCTGTTTTTAATGCTTAGTTGTCTCATTGACACTGAATCAGAGCTTAGGCTGCTTTCTCATTAATAGCCACTGTAGATTGTTCCAGGAAAGGTGAATAAGGGCACTGGTAACCTAAATCCCCCTTCATTTCTTTATCCCCAGTCTCCAATTTCCCTTTGGAGGCAGGTCAAAGTTGAAATTGGGATTTATTTAGCAGCCTGTCTCGCTGTATCCTCTTCCAGTGCCCCATATGGAAGCTGCTACTCTGCCTGCGCACCTTAACCTGTTCAAAGATTGTAGAGCGCACAGTCAAATGGATTATTTTTGCATGAATCTATATGAGCTTCAGTGAAATAGCTGCTGCTTTAATCATCATAGATTTAGCATGAACCAGTTAGTGTTCTGGTTTCTGAGGACATGCTGTGCTTTTCTGTCAGCCTGTGACCCATGGAGGACGATATGCTGTCCCCGTCTCTCCAGATCTCCTGCATTATTGATAAGCGCGCTGAAATCCTCTGAGCACACAAGGCACTCTGCTGGCGACATCTTGATGCAAAAGCCTCTCAAGCACCGTCATGTTGAGGAGCCAAACCTGGCTTTAATTTGCCCATTAGCACAGGGCATCACACAACGCTAATTATTCCTTTGTGACTGCTTCTGCAGACTTCCCTGGAAAGATTGAAAATGCTCTAAATACTTACGCTCACAGACTGTAGCATTCCTACTAAGGCGCAGATAGTTTTTTCCCTTTTGTCCTGCCTTCGGTTTCTGTTGTTGATCTGTTTGGACTGTTGCTAGGGCCTTGAGCACTCACATTATTTTAGTCTCTCCAAACCCTTCTTTCGCTAGCCTCTTTCTCACTCCTTCCTCTCCCACTTCCTCCTCACTTCTAAAGGTGGTGGTATGCATTTGTCTGCCTGGCCTGAGCAAAGTGTCTTGCTGCAGCCATGGCACAAAACAACTCTAATCCTTAAAGTTTAGTTTGTCTAAGAGGAGTGATTTCTGTGGTTATCTTATAGTAAATTAACATCCCGCTTTCTGCCTGTCACATATCCAGTGTGAAATCTAGTGCACTTGTCACCGGCAGTACCAACCAGCATGGTTGAGGAGTGTGACATGCCAGGCATGGCAGCAGATTTCTGTTCATTAAAAACTGTCCATGTGGCGACGGGGAATGGCTGAGTAGTGTTGAGCGAGAGCAGGTGAAGTGGTGTGATTGAAGTAGGCTGGTGTTTTTCATTCAAACTCTGTCATTTTGTAATGATGTCAATCTTAATGATGATGATTAAAACACTGGTTAAGGATAAACCATATGTGGCAGAGCTTGCTGCAACAGTTGCAGTTCTCAAAAAAAAAGAAGAAGCCAGCATCTCGTAGTCTGCCACTGTTTCATGTGACTTGCATTGCCAAAAATATCTCTCTAATTGAGGAACAGGAACCTGAGGTAGCAGCTGCTATTTGCCAACCAGGATCATTCATATATATATATATATATCTATCTATATCTATATATAGATATCTATATATATCTATATATATCTATATATAGATATCTATATATATCTATCTCTCTCTTATCATTTGGGTCTATTTAGTAACTCCAATTTAAATTTACAGTCTTTGTTTGTTTGTTTACTTTAAAAAGAAATGTAGGAAAGACATGAAGGGAAAACATGAGGAATGCATGGTTATATATATTATTGAGCACAGAAGCTGCTTTTGGTTGAAGAAACACAACTAAAGAATTCTGTAGAAGACATCACAAACTAACTAAAGGCAGCTTTTTAAAATAACAGAACATGCGAGTAGTTTTTGTGTCACTTCAACTCAATCTAGAAAATATCAACCCCATTACTAATTTTGTTCCTCCTCCACAGCTATCCTCAACCCCAAAGCCCCAAAGGAACCAGCAAAGACCTTCAGTTTTGATTACTCCTATTGGTCTCATACCTCTGTGAGTTTTAACTCTAATCACTAAAAGCAAAGAAAATATGCAAATCTTATTGTGATGCTACTTATATTTAAATATATTTTTCTCTTTTTATTGCAGCCCGATGACCCCTGCTTTGCCTCACAGAACCTTGTGTACAATGACATTGGAAAGGAAATGCTGCAGCATGCTTTTGAGGGTTATAACGTCTGCATCTTCGCTTATGGCCAGACAGGAGCTGGCAAATCCTACACCATGATGGGCAAGCAGGAGGAGGGGCAGGAAGGAATCATTCCCATGGTTTGTTCAACAAAACCTCATTCACCATTCACTGCACTGCAGAGACTAAGACAAATAATGCAATCCCTTGTCTTGTAGTCTGTTTACTATTCCTGCTCATTTAGAGCCTTGAATGTATAGTACAACTCGCAAACTGCTGAGTCCATTTAATCTGCTAATTATTGTTGTCATAATTCTGTACACATCTTAGACCATCAGAGCTCTGGAAGTATTACACGTAGTGCCTTGTTTATGATGAAAAGCCTGAAAAATATGTGCATAACAGATTTTTGTTATACACTTAAATAATGTATGTAGTGACAAAGGTGTCCTCTCCCAAAGCTTTGATCTGGCTCTTTCCCCTCCTTTGATCAGATTGTCAGATCTAATGGATAGAAAGTTTCTAAATTCACCTTTCAGAACATTAAAACAGTCTAAAATAGAAGAACTGAAACAACTTTAAGTCCTTTAAGCTGCAACCACACTGAAAGCAATTTAGAGCGGTGTGGAAAGTGAATGACATTTGGCCAAAGTTTACAATTTTAAGTTTTCAGGCTATAACTATTTAAATGTTTGCTTTACAAGAAGCCCACAGATCTCACACCTATTTATCGCCTCTTTTATATCTGCGGATGCCGTCATTTGAACTAAAATGCTTTTTTTCTTTGCCACTCAGCTGTGTGAAGATCTGTTTGAGAAGATCAATGAGGACGGCAACAAAGAGGAGCTCTCCTACTCAGTAGAGGTGCGTATCATTCTTCTTTGGTATTTGTAGTCCTCATGGTTCACCTCTGCCCCCAACTTTTTGTGTTCGCTGCTCTTTCCTGAGCATTTCCCAGACTTCAGTCACATACTGCATGGTTTTCTTTGCAAATCTCTGCCAGTAAAATTGGGAAAACAAAAGTGTCACTGTGAAGTTGAGGTGCGATTGTGATCCGGATAATTTCCCAAATCTGGGATAAATAAAGTATATCTTATGTTCTCTGACCTTAATATACGCATGCAAATACCTCCTCTTATATATATCAATAGTGACATTAATATATATTCTTTGTACAGAGCTGCACAATATTAGCTTAATATATTCAACCTGGAGCACCTGAAATTACTCTCTGTACTTCTGAAATTGTTTCCAGGTCAGTTACATGGAGATCTACTGCGAGCGCGTCCGAGATTTGCTCAACCCCAAGAACAAAGGGAACCTACGAGTCCGAGAACACCCGCTGTTGGGTCCCTATGTAGAGGATCTGTCCAAGCTAGCTGTCACCTCCTACACAGACATCGCTGACCTGATGGATGCAGGCAACAAGGCCAGGTGAGCTAAGCCCTGAGATCATGCTGAGATCACAGGAAGGAGCGGGAGGGGCTAAAGTTGTGGCGACAGCTGTGGTGATCTGATGATCAACGGTCAGTCAGGTTGATAAAAGATAAAAAATTAGCTTTGATTGAGGAAATGTTCTTGTATGACTCATTTGCAAGGGTTGAATTGTTAAACGGCAAGACAGCTCAGCCTTCACTGTGTTACCGTCTTAATTTTTTATTTTTATATTTTTAAATATAACCGCATGTCTAGCTTGACCTGGCAGGTAATGAGTATTTTTCAATGAAATGTGCGCGTGCACGAGGGCTCATGTGAGGAGGAGTGAACCCTGCCATAATCTCACTGTGCTGACTTAGAAGGCTTATTTCTAGAACATGCCACGTAAAGCCCATATCTCCCCTGTGACTATCCCTCTAAGCACTCCTCATGTATTTGTGTTTGGCGTCCTCGCGTTATTATCCACCTCCGCCGCACAAAGTAATCCTTTAGACTTACTTCACTCTAATAGGTGTAAAACCCACTGATGATAGCGCTAGTAATAGCCAAGACTAAGAATTAGGAATTAATTTTCCTTTAAAAGAATATTGTGTGGTTATTAAGGTGCTCAGAAATCATACTGTTTATTTCCTAACTGTGCCCATATGTGCTAAACTCCAGAACTGTGGCTGCCACCAACATGAACGAGACAAGCAGCAGGTCCCATGCTGTTTTCACCATTGTCTTCACTCAGAGGAAACACGACAGCGAGACGGACCTCTCCACAGAAAAGGTCAGAGCAGGAAAACAGTCGCCCTCTTTGTTTATAATTAGTCTGTAAAACGTTCACACTCAAATACACTTAAAGTTCCTTCCTCGTGTTTGTTAGAGATGAATTTCTTTATGCTGTTTTATTTAGACTGAAAAATGGGTTAAAAGCTTTCTTTGGTCCTTTAGTCTCCTGAAGTTAGTGGTCACAGGAGGCAGGGAAAAAAAAAGAGAGAGAGCCATTTTAGATTTGACTTTTAGCATTTCCTCAGACTGTGGAGGAACAAAGACCGCTGTGTTACTGAAAACAGTGCCTATTGTATGTGGCCACTCTGTTAGATTTTACACCCTTGCTCCATCTCACTTGACAGGAATGCCCCCAAATGCTTTGAATGTGTTCAACAATTCATTCTGCAGATTTTTATGGTGGGATTTAAACCATTAAACTGGAATTTGTCTCTGTTTTCTAAATGCAAAAATGCTAAATGCAAAAAAGTTTTGCATTTAGAATTGATTTCCTTTATAAATTATTTTCTAATGTGATTTGTGTGAATCTGCTGCTTGGCTCGGGAGCACCAGGCATACGTTTTCCTTGACATAAAAACTATAAATAAAGTGAAAGTGGAGCTTTCATTTTGTACGTCATACCTCCAGCAGTGCTGTTTCTGTTGCAGTAATGGAACACATCTTTTGTAATAGATTACACTGACAGAGCTATTTCTTCAACTCACCAGAGCTGGTCAAGTTTTATAGTGCGTGCTTTGTCGCTGATGCTCAGCTCATTACTGTGTCCAGGCTGTTCATAAGATGCTAACCTGTGTCATGCAGTAGCTTTGGTATGAGGAGTCTGTACATCATCCAAGTGCTGCACTGTGCTCCTCTATCTTTTTTTCTGATGTGGTCAATATTATGCAGAAATTTAGATTTGGCATTGGTGAAGCTAAGAGCTGTATTTTATTTATTTATTTTCTCTACCCACCCTATTAAATGCACATTATTATAGGCCTGATGCATCTAATGCATTTACTCCCTCCCTTTAGGTCAGTAAAATTAGTCTGGTAGACTTGGCAGGCAGTGAGCGAGCAGATTCAACTGGAGCTAAAGGTACCAGGCTAAAGGTAAGACTCCGATCTTCCCAAACACCTTGGAATCACATTTAAAAAATGGCTTGTACAACCTGGAAATCTGTGTAATTTTATTCTGTTTTTGTTTTTTGTCTGTGCTTGCAGGAGGGAGCAAACATCAACAAGTCTCTCACCACGTTAGGAAAGGTTATCTCTGCCTTGGCTGAAGTGGTGAGTCTTACACTTGATTTTATTTCCTTTATTTCTCTCCTCCTCCTTCTTTGCAGTCGTTCTCTTATCCTCTACAACTTGACCCTACCTTCAAAAGGAATTCATGTTTGTAGCCTGGCATGCTGTAATGTCTGCCCTTCTGTTCTCTCTTCTCTTGTCCTTGTAATGCTTACTTGCACAGGATAATTGTACCAGCAAGGTAAACCCTTTGACAGCTAAACCACTAACCTGTCATTCATCCCATGAGACAGATTTGACAGCCTTTGGTCATGTGCAGCAATGAAGTTGCAGATATTTAGCTGTTATCAGTTTTATCACTTTAAACCTTAAACCCTCAATCCCTGCACAAGAGCAAATGCATGTCAAATTAACTCTCTCCTCATTTTACCTGACATATTGACCCTTACACATAAGGATCTTTTTTTTTTTCTATTACAACATAATATTGCACAGCCTCCAGTCGCTTCCATAATTTGTACATCATTACATCAGCTCATTTTTACTCATATATTGATGTATTTATTTTTTGCTTACCGCAGAGCAAGAAGAAGAAGAAGAGTGATTTCATCCCATACAGGGACTCTGTTCTGACATGGCTGCTGAGGGAGAACCTCGGTATGAATATTAGTATCACTTGATTAATTGACGTTACTATGTGACAATAGTGGTTTGCCAGTAAATTACATATGAAAAGCCAGAGAAATTGAGCCATTTGCATAATGGAATATGCAGTCAGGATTGAAAAAAAGAAAAGACTTGAAATAGTCTACATTGCACTCAGGAAGTTTTAAGAAGAGCATAGTCGGCTCACCTCTTTGGTCCAGACGTGTCACAAAAAGTGCGCAGTGTATCTTAGATTTAGTCTAATGAAGCTCTTGATTACACAAAAAATGTATTTCATTTGACGAGCTTTTAAAAAGTGTTGTATTTTCATAGAAATTCTATGTGCCTTTGGTCATGTTTGGTCCTCAATGCTTATCTGACATCTCTACTGATCTTTTATCAGGTGGGAACTCCAGAACAGCCATGGTAGCTGCCCTCAGTCCTGCAGACATAAACTACGATGAAACCCTCAGCACTCTGCGGTAAGCTTTCTGTCCTGGAGGAAGATTGTGATTGTTTGAATTACACTTAAAATTATTTGTTTTATTATGTTTTTTTAGCTATGCTGACCGCGCCAAGAACATCAAATGCAATGCTGTCATCAATGAGGATCCCAACAATAAGCTGGTGCGCGAACTGAAGGATGAAGTGGCCCGGCTGAAGGAACTGCTCCGTGCCCAGGGCCTGGGAGACATTCTGGACAGTGAGTTTTATGCTGTCTCAGCTGGTCGTATCTGCAGCCAGCGACCTTCTCTGTCAGGGCCCACCACAAACTGGCAACGTCTTCTATCTTCATTACTGTCTCGTTACTCTCAGCCATCTAACGTTTTCATCTCAGTGCTTGTACTTGTGGCTGGTACATCACTAAAAACAAAGAATGAAGCAGCTTTTAACAAGTTTACCTCAATAAAGGTTTATTATGCCTCAGTGCAGTCATGTATAGAAGGTCAAATATATAGTATATTTAAGGTTGTATGTGTTTGACTGATTGTGTTTGACAACACATGTAGTCACTCAAAACTGCACTAAAATATCATTTGCTATATGCAGAAGTAATGGCTCATAGCCTTGTCAATTAGATACATAATATACCCATTAATGACTTCTAATAGCTGAAGTGATGAATAACCTGACTACTTGCTAATGCCTGCATAGATCACGTCTAATAGCATAGCACTTAGCAAGACATATCGTGACGTTTCTTCTCAGCTTTGTTATTGTTTATCCAGCCCCCCCCCCAAAAAAACAAACATAAAAAATATCTGTTCCTCCTATTCTACTGGTGCTGACCTCTGACCCTTCTCATCTTTTCCTGCTTCCCCTCAGTTGATCCTATGGGGGATGATTGTCCAGGAAGTGGAATCAAATGTGTGTATATGTGTGGTAGACTTGCACTGTATATCACTATTTGCCCTAATTATAGTAGCTAACATTGCTTATGAACCCCATTACCTGTATATTGAATCTGCTACCAGCTTTGCATGTAAGTGCCTTTGTTTTTTTTTAAAAAAAGCAAAAGCTTAATAGAGTCCCAGAAATGCAAGGTTTCCATAGGTGTTCTTATAACTGGCAAGAGTAAGCATGGCAGTAGGTTAGCATGCTTTCCGCTTTATTGTTATTTTTTTGTTACGTTTTTCAGAATGACAGGGGGGGAGGCAGCTACTTACAGGCTCAGATCCATTTTAGAGTAGCCCTTTAGTTTTCCCTGGCCTCAAAATGCAAATGCATCGTTTCATAATAATGTCTCACTACCTATGACTCGCACTCTTTAAGCTTATTTTAATCCCGGTTATTCGTTATGCTTTTTATTTTGTTTTCTTTCACTAATCATCCCCAGCAGGTGACGGTGCCCAAAGCTTTAAAATGCCCCTTCTGAGTTCTCAAACTGAGGCTCAGAGCTACAGACGGAAAGGTGCTTAATTTTTTGTATTTCTATATAGAGGCACCAGAGGTGTTTGTGTAAAGATTTGACTAACTTTGTGCACTTTAGTAGTTAGTAGAGTGACTAGTTTGCTAGTGTGCTTTCTGTTGTATTCTCAAGCATCCCTAACATCTTAACCATAAAAATGTTTCTGCACCATCTGATGCGCAGGGCAAATAGTTAACTAGCTGCTATAGTTGGGTCTATGTTTTTGGAGAAAAAAAGCCCATATCTCAAGAAAGTCATCATCCCCCAGAATATTTACCCTTTTCTAATATCACTTTGATTTAGTTTGGTCCTTAAAGAGCTCACTTGTGTGTTGCCTCAGAGGCCCTTGAGGTCATTATATTGACATGAGCTACCTGACCTTTGAGTGAGGCTGCTGTGGCTTTTGTTATGGCGGATGCTGTGTGCGTATGGCGCGTGTGCTGTGAATCTAATCAACTCCAGGCTGAACTTTCTTTGCCAGCATGTGTCCACGTCTCTCCTCTGTCCTCCTGCTGGACCTTCTTGCAGTCTCCATCTCCCTCCCATCCTGTAGCCGATACTCGTGATAGCAGTTTTCACACAGTGTGTTCACCCTCGTTCACACATACACAGAAGCAACAAAGTGACACCTCCCTATTCCTTCCAAACATACTACAAATTAAGAGCTCAGAGTTAATTGCTCTCCACTGTAATTGTGACCACCATAAAAGCCGCCCTTCAAACTGGTTATTAAAGGCTGAAATCTGATGTGTTTTCTCTGGAAGATGATGAGTTGGAGCGTAACTGCCTGGAGTGAAAACTGCTGCTGTCTGTAGCTGACTATCATGCTGGGTGTTTGTCTAAACCCTACAACGTAAAATGTGTGTCTTACATTGGTCTTTCCTCCCCTTTGTCCTTCCTCTTTCCCCATCTGCCCCCCCCCTGTTACTTTCTTTCCTTCTTTCTATTTGGTATTTCGTTATTCCATTTTTATGTGTTTTATTCCTTCCAACCTTTCTTGGCCTATCCCTCCTCTTTCTGTGTTATCTTCCTTCTCCCTCTCTCTTTCTTGTTGTTGGCTCAGACCTCAAAGACATTCAGAACAATAAGAATAGATACTTGATAGCCTCAGAGAACCAACGCCCTGGCCATTTCTCCACAGCCCCTATTGGTTCCCTGACAGCCTCGCCGTCTTCTGGCTCGCTGTGCAGCCAGGGGGGCCTTCAGTCAGTCACCAGCATCCAAGAGCGAATCATGTCCACGCCTGGAGGGGAGGAGGCCATTGAAAGACTCAAGGTAAAGCAGACAATGGTGTATGCAGCACTTTTAAAATCACACTCACTGTTTGTTGTTAGGAAAGTTAAAAGTCCCGCAGCCATCTTCCTACTCCGGCCACTTAAAGGTGTATCCCAGATATCTCATTTTATACCCTGGCCCACATACAGATCTTTGATCTTAAGTGGAACTCCTCTTTCTGTTAGTGGAATAAAACATTTACAACTATGTATTTATGTGCTGAGATATGCAATTATAAGAAAAATAAATATAATTTCAACAATATCTAAGTTTTCCTACATAAAGGAGTAATGTAACTGTAGGAAAAGAAGTCTGTCAGCAAAACTCTGGACTTAAATTGTAAGAAATAAATGCGTAAAATAAAAAAATCAAAAGTTCAGTTACTGCCCAGACTATCCTGTAATTATAAAACAGAAAGTTTTTCTTAAATCACAGAAAATTTTCTGTTTGAATATCGTTGAGGGACGCCTTTATTAGTAGGGTTGTTTTGGAGCCTTTGCTGGGCCAATTCTGCCCCCTGGACCTTATGTTTGACACCTCTGCTCTAACCAATAGAGGCTTGAAAAAAAAAACAAAAAAAACCTATTGGTCTTAACTGCTGGTTTCATGGTTAATATGGCAAAAATAATAAAGTAATTGCGGACTTTTTCAATGCCACACGGGACAACAGGCTTGCTTTTAATTGTTAAAAAGTGTATTTTATCCACAGTGTATATAAATATAGAGATGCAGCTTTATTTTTTATGATTAAATATACAAAATTTATTAGAAGTCAAGAAATTCACAGTAACGTGAAATAAGATAAAAAGGGAGAAACTGTAACTTATTCAATATATTTGTTTAACGTTAAGATGGCTGTTTAATTTTACGCCACATACAGCCTTTATTAAAACCTGAGCCTTATATGCCTCCCACTCACAGCAGTCTCTCACACTCTGTAGATAGGGTAGCACATAAGATTGCAACATCCACAGCCATGAGGAGCTGCAGTTTCCATGGCAACCGTGGTGCCCGGTCCCGTCTGTCATCCAATGACGTCAAGCACCAACGCAAATACGGTGGAAATCAGACCAAAATAGATTCAGTCTTATCAGCTTTAGGCTTTAATAGTGAGGAACGGCGTTCTCTATCAGTGCTGAAGCTATTTTTGGGAATCTAAACGCAAGAAAATAAGTCATAATCATGTTGAATATACAAGTTTATTTTGTGAAGGGAAAGTATAAACATTCCACATAAACATTTGACAGTGATGAGGCAAAGGTAATCTCCCAAATCCAGGTTGGTGCGCTTGTTCCTGCCTCCAATACACTGCTAGTAGTTACTTTTATATTACACCGGTTTGGTTTTTCTCATAATTTCCCCTTTGTTCAGGAATCAGAAAAGATCATTGCTGAGCTCAATGAAACCTGGGAGGAGAAACTGCGAAAGACTGAGGCAATCCGCATGGAGAGGTCAGTACAGGCAGACAGTGTTTGTTCATTTCCATCTTTATTTCCCGAGGGGGAAGGTGTCTGTCCAACGTGTGCATTAAAGTCTTCCTCATTGCATCCTGTCAGTCTTAAAGGGGTGTGCGGTCTGTCTCAACTGTGTGTCAAATGCTCTGATAGCATTGGAAACTTCCCCCGACACACCTCTCAGACGTCACATAGAGGGATGTCTGTCATCCATTATCTGCAATTTGACGTTCACTCCCACCTGATGCTGTAATTGGCCACGTTCCTTCTCATTCTAGCTCTCTGAAGCTTGGTTTGTTTGTTACTCAGCATGTGTGGCTAAATGTGACTGTTACCCCCCTTTTTTTGTATAGGATATTCTTGTCTTCTCCCTCTTTGTTGGTCATGATTTATCTATCCCCCTCTCTCTATGAGCACAATTAATTTTCAACACTGTCAAATATCACATCTTAAGAACTGTAACCAAACCTTTAGTTTTCCCCTAGTACTTTACTCTCTATCTCTTCATCCCTCTGTGCTGTCTGTTTTACTTTTCTCTGCCACCTTTTTTTCCATCTCTGCACTAGTTCTGTCCATTTCACTGTCCTCCTTTGTTGTCACACTCGGCTGCACAAACACCCCTCTCAGACATCAACCATGCTACCGTCTGTCCATAGAGTCTAACTGGTGCCATTCTCAGCCGGTTGTCATGCTACAAATCACTTACTCCAACGTTGCACACCATCGGTTCTCATCCTCTTCGAGTTACCAGCACAAACGAGCTTTAGTGGAAAAAGAAGTGCACACAGTGTATGTTGCAGCAAGAATAAAAGACCAATAACGAATGCTTTCACTGAGTGTACAAATGTTTTTTGGCTGTATTTCAGGGAGGCTTTGCTTGCAGAGATGGGCGTGGCAATCCGTGAAGATGGAGGCACTTTGGGTGTATTCTCTCCTAAAAAGGTATGACAGACTGGGTGGGAGCGCACAGTGTCAACATTCCCACTGGTGGTGAAGCACATCCTTCCTCCATCACTTCACTTTACCTCACTGTCTTTTTCCATGAGAACCCTTCCTGGGTTTTTTTTTCTTTATCATTCTGTCTTTCTTTCCACTTCTTATTTGCTTCCTTCACATACTCAGCTTAGCGATGAAGGGCCATTTGACGAGCCTTTTGATTGTTTTGCCACCAAAAAGGTTTGTTTAACCAAATAAGCTGGCAGAACTACATTTCCCGCTTTAGAAATAGCCCCACTTTAGACAGTTTAGTCTTTAATAGACATTTTATGTGCATGATCCAGATCTACACTTTTTCTGCTCATTGTTTTGTACTTTTACTCTGCTGGATCATTTGCAGTCTTATTTTTTTTTCCTGTAGATGCTCTCAGTGCTATGAGATCCTTATGAAATTACAAGCAGTGGCATGTTCCCTTCACTCCATCAAGTAGAGGCAGTGCTATAGTGCAGTGACTTAAAAACTGGTAGATATGTTTATGTTTGTTTGTCAGTAGAGTCATTAGTGCCTGAAACAACACATGTCATCACTTCATGAGTCTGTGAGTCTTTGTTCTTGTGTGTGTGTGTGTGTGTGTGTGTGTGTGTGTGTGTGTGTGTGTGTGTGTGTCCTTTGTTCACATCCGATTGCCTTCCATAATTTCTTTTCTCTCCTTTCACTCACTGCTCCATGGGTTAGCCTTGCGATCTCTATGCAGACTTTAACGGGGTATTCTCACCTAAAAAGGTTGGTGTTTTGGAGGAATAGCTTGCAGGATCCTTTTTGAAGTAGTTCTGTGAAATATAAGACTCCAGAGTTGTCAGGACAGTGTTGATGTGACCGCTTCTGTCTACATTTGCAGACAGAAGCATTTGTTTGATATGAAAATATCCTAACATCAGGGGCAGTTTCTGCACTTATGAATGTTGATTAAAGCAGCAAAATTCTAGAAATGTTTTTGTGGTAAACTGTATGCCTCATGTGTTTATCTGTAGACCCCACACCTGGTTAACCTGAATGAGGATCCTCTCATGTCTGAGTGTCTGCTCTACTACATCAAAGACGGAATTACAAGGTAACCTAAACCCGAATAATGACCCTGCCGCAGTGGATTTGGAAAGTTCTGGCAACTCTCCCAGGCAAGGTTGTCTGGAAAACTACTGGGTCTTTTTATGATCAGGCTTAAAATCTGCTAATGAATACATTTTGCTTTTGTTTATGTCGCCTCTTTGTCCTGTTGGTACCCTCTATAGACTCTTTCTGTTGAGTCAGTTGTTACATTTCAACTTACAGAAACACTAACTGTACATTTTTGCACAAATGGCTGACAATGCATGTGTATAGCAGTATGCAGTCTCTCAAACTGGCTTCTGTGATTGTTTCAGAGTGGGTCAGGCCGACGCAGAGAGAAGACAGGACATTGTTTTAAGCGGTGCTCATATCAAGGAAGAACACTGCTACTTCCGCAGCGAAAGGAATGCAAACGGAGATGGTGAGACATAATACTGGCTGCTGGTGTTTGGAGGTGTTTGTATTGAATGTGTGCTAAATTAAGTTGAGCAAGATGTTTATAGTGTGATTTTAAAAACACCTAAACACATACAAACGAAACCTTTTTTTTTTTTTTTTTTTTTGAACGGATGAAATGAGTATATAAATATATAGACTACATCTAATGGGTGATGTATTTGTGGGTTTGTTTTCTTTTTGGGTTTTTTTGGTTTTTTGTTTGTTTTTTTTGAATGGTGATGAGTCATTCAGAATGATTGATTTGCGATTGGTTTGTTTTTGCTAAAGTTATTGTCATGCTGGTGCCCTGCGAGGGATCGGAGACCTACGTCAACGGCAAGCGTGTTGAGGACTCGATCCAGCTTCGTTCAGGTATGTGTGTAGAAAGTTTTCTATACAAACTGTGAACATTTGTGTGATGTCTGTAAGCAGATATGATGTAACTAATTTCTTAATGCCCAAATTATGAAATGTATTTATGACCTGTAGCGTTTAAGAAATTTTTTTCATGCTTGTGCTGCCTTCTTTAAGGCAATCGCATCATTATGGGAAAGAACCACGTGTTCCGGTTCAACCACCCAGAGCAGGCCAGAGCTGAAAGGGAGAAGACGCCATCGGCAGAAACCCCCGTGGAGCCCGTTGATTGGACATTTGCTCAGAGAGAACTCCTGGAGAAACAGGGCATTGACATGAAGCAGGAAATGGAGAAAAGGTATGCAATCTATGACGTTCATTTATTTTAAATATGCGAGTAGTTGTGTGGCATTAAATGTGGATTGTTTGATGTGTTTCAAAACTTTTATTTTACTCTGCTGTGTAGACTCACTGAGATGGAAATCTTGTACAAAAAAGAGAAGGAAGAAGCCGATCAGCTTCTGGAGCAGCAGCGACTGGTGAGTTCAAATAAGCCCCTTTTGTGAATTTAAAGAACTCACTCTGTTTTTTGTTATCAAAGATGTTTTAAACCAGTTAGTAATAAGTGCAGAGTGGGTGTAAAAGGAGCTGTAATGTCAGTTTTTCCTTTTGTTAAAGTTAATAAAATCGCTAATAGAAGCAGCCTATTGAGTGAACGTGCTAGTTTGGGATATTTTGTGTGATTTTTGATGTACTTCAGGCTATCTCTCGTGGATTTCAAAGTAAAAGTATCTCCAAAACTACGATCAGTTACAATTTGACAGCTTGTTTCTTTGGATGGTGGTTTCATTTGGTCCTTTTAAATCTCACTAGTACTAATTCTCACTCCGAGCTCTGACACTTTGAGATGTTTATGTGTGAATCACACTTTTACTCCTAGCGCATGTCTGTTCTTTTTGCATGGAAGTTTTTCTGGTTTGAGACGGATAAGCTTTTACTGGCTGTCCTCTTGTGTTCAACAATTTATTTATTTTTTTCTGTAGCAGCTTGATTGAGCAAGAATTAGACTGTAAAGCTTTCCCCTTTCCAAACCCCTGTTTTCCCCTTTCTTGTGTCTTCTTTAGTGGATCTGAATCTTGCAAAACAGCAACTTGCAGCTAAAATTGATTTGATATGAAGATCAAATTTCCTTTAAAACCGATTCAGCATTTATCAGCATCGAAAAACATGTTAAAAAGTGACGCTGCTTTTGCATGGTTCATTTTAATAGCATGTTTTCTTAACTCATTCAGTACTGGTTGTGGACTAAGTTGCAGTGTTTGCCGGAGCTGGTCAACTCTGAAGTGGCTGTTGATTTGCTTGGATTAGATTTCTACTCTAGTTTTCTTACTCTGTTTTGTCCTGAGTTTCATCTCTTCAATGCAGTTGCTGATATGTACAATGCATTGTGATAACAACAATTTCTGCTGTAGTTTTTGACAGATAGTGACAATGTGGTTTCTCATTGACTTCTTTGGCATCTGTGAGGGCACGACTGAACAACAGTTACCACTGCTCACAGTTAACTCAGTGAATCACGGGGCCTCGTTCACATCCTGGTGGTTTTATATGTGCAGAATTACACACAGAGGGTTCAGACTCCCAGGGACATAACATGTCCAATTCTTCCCAAAGATACGTACAGTCTCATACACACAATCGAAATGATCTCTACTGGTTGTGATCTGTAATGTATGCTGTCTCCAAAAAATGAGAAACTGCATTTTTTTTTTTTTTTTCCTCCAACTAACAACTTTCTTGTAGTGGATTAACACTTATCCGCACTTCTGCATCTCCTCTCTCTACTGGCTTTCTGATCAACTGCAAGAACACTGTCTGCTAACTTACCACTAATACTAAAGCCACTCAAACCTTCTGGACTAAAGGGGGAAAGCTCCAGAATTCATCTACATGCATGCTGCTGTAGCATGTTTGGGATCCAGCTCACAAAATTTTCCACTAAGAAGAGGAATATCACAAAACAGTACATATGTGCTCCAATCAGCAACTATCATCTATTGATATTTTCTTTCTAATCATGATAGACATGCTTTACCTTTAATATCAATATGCAACACTGGGAACAATAAGGTCCAAAAAGGACACCTCCATTGCAGACATATAAAAAGTTTTAGCGAGTGTTGTGTTGAACATGAATTTATATCCATAGCGCCGTTTCGGTGGAGAAGTTAGAGAGAGAAAACTGACAAGAAAGTCAATGGAAGCCACTGTTTCTGTGAATTAATTTTTCCCGTTTCTATAGCTTTATTTTCAGCATAACTTTAAAAATAATCTTGCATGTTGCCATACATCTTGTATAATAATGATGTATGCAAAATGTTTCTAATATTAGTGTAATTGTCACCTTTTGTTAAAAATCCAGAATTTGGAAATGCTGTCTGCGCTTAAGACAGAACGTAATCTTCTGATATAACTTTGACTCGTGGTTGGTGTTCCCTTGTTGCATATTTATATGTTCATTCTTTTCTTTTTTTCTTTTTTAAAAGCCATCTTTTCATCCTCTCCCTGATTTCCCATTGTAATTTCTCCTTTTTTTGGGGGGGACCCATCTGGTTTGTGTCCTGTGTTGTTTTCTCAAGGATGGAGACTCTGATAGTGGGGATGACTCAGATAAGAGGTCTTGCGAAGAGAGCTGGAGACTGATCACTTCCCTGAGGGAAAAGCTACCTCCCAGCAAGCTCCAAACCATAGTGAAAAAGTGTGGATTACCCAGCAGTGGGAAAAGAAGAGAGCCAGTGAAAATGTACCAGATCCCTCAGCGGCGCCGCATCACCAAGGACTCTAAGTGGGTCACCATCTCTGACCTGAAGATCCAGGCAGTCAAAGAAATCTGCTACGAAGTGGCGCTCAATGACTTCCGTCACACACGGCAGGAAATCGAGGCTTTGGCTATTGTAAAGATGAAGGAGCTTTGCGCTAGCTATGGCAAGAAGGACCCCAACGAGCGGGACTCGTGGAGGGCGGTGGCTCGGGATGTTTGGGACACTGTAGGGGTTGGTGACGAGCGCATTGAGGATGTCATGACCAATGGGTCTCGACCCGGAGGAGTTGTTATGGACGAACTAAAAGTGCACATTGATAAACTCGAGGACATCCTGCAGGAGGTGAAGAAACAGAATAACATGAAGGATGAGGAAATCCGCGCCCTCAGGAATAAGATGGTTAAAATGGAAAAGGTCCTACCGCTCATAACCCCAGAGGGCCAAGAAAAGCCTCCCAGTGTAGGTCCCTCTACTTGTGAAGCAAGAACTCCAAGCCCTCAGGAAGGAAAACTACCTGTGCCTGAAAAGCCTGACGAAGAAGATGCAGATTCACTAACAGGCCAAAGTATGGCAGATGATTCAACGCTAAAGCGAGGCCACATGCGCTGGATGCGTCAAGAGCAGCTGCGCCTCAAGAATCTACAGCAACAAGAGATCTCCAAGCAGCTCCGCCGGCATCCCGGGCCTCATCGCTTTATACCACCAGAAGACCGTAAATTACGCTTCCCCTTCAAAAGTAATCCAAAGCACCGTAACTCGTGGAGCCCGGGTACTCATATCATAATTACAGATGAGCAGGTTATAGAGTTAAAGGTGCCCAAAGAAGCTGTACAGGAAGAGGAGGCAGAAAGCCTAGCTGGAGAAGATGTACAGTGTAGCGATAAGATGGATAAGATGGCTGCTTCAGTTATCCAAGTCTCTCCAGCGCTGCAAAGCCCATCAGTTCAGCGCAGAAGCAAGGACTCAGACCAAGGTTTAAACCAGGGTCACAGGCATAACTATAGGAACAACCAACATCAGCAGCTGCACGAACGAGGCCGCAGCAACTCCTTTAATCACCGTCAGCGTCCCTCGGGCTCCATGGAGTCACTGCAGCAGTCTGAAAGCAACAGGAGGTATACGCAGGCTTTCTACCAGCCCCGCCACTATCAGAACCAGCCAGCACATCCCCAGCCTCACCACCACCAACAGCCATGCCACTATAACGGCGCGATGTATGCCGATGGCGGCTTCAATGGTTACCAGCATTACCATCACACTGACCATCCTAACCATCCAGTCAACTTTCAGCCACCTCCACGAATGCGCAGGCAAATGTCTGCTCCTAACCTAAAAGCCAGCAGAGAGACGACGGTCTGAGTGGGACTTGAGGAGTGAGGAACTAGATTGACAGACTTTTAGTAGGCAAACACATTACAGATCACAACAGCTCTGACAAAAAGTGACTGTGACTATTGCACTAGATCGGTGTTACTGGTTGATCCAAGTATTGTATGTATTATATATAAATATATATAAAAAAAGAGACATTTTATCACCATCAGTATCATCATATGACATTTTTATCATTTGTTTTGTGCATCGTGTGCATTGTCATCACTGTCACTGGGATTCAAAGGATTCAAAGCCAACAGATAATTTTTTTTTTTAACATGTCACGCCTACTCTTCATTTATCAGCATGTGTGACAAGTTGATGAATCACACTTTGAATTTGCCAAATTACTTTCACGGTCGAATTTCTGAGTTTACATTATTGCCATTTTAGTATTGATGAAAGTAGAGTGTTGTGTTTTTTTTTGTTGTTGTTTTTTAAATGGCCACTGTGACATGAACATACTGACGTGTCCAATACGCATTTTTGTTGGTGCCCACTTTAGGAACAGAACACACCCAGTGTTTTATCTACGTACTGTTAAGCTGCACAGTAGGATGGGAGAATCAGTTGTCTTTAGCACGATCATGTTTACCTCAAAGCATTTTGTTACAACGCATCATTGGCCTAGATCTGGAATCAAAAGACCACTTGAGGAATAACTTGAAGCACCAGTCAATCGTGTGCCTTTTAAACAGACTGACATATAAAGAAAGTGGGTTTTTTTTTTAAAGTGCCTTTTTAGATGCTCTAACTCTATTAATCCTGCTCTGCCTTTGCAATTCAGTATTTTCTTTGCCTTCCTTTTAATTCAGTGCCTACGGACAGGTTTGCAGATTAATTTTGTAAAGGAAGCTTCATACCTTAACTAACCAAAACTAACTTTTTATCAATAACATACTGACTTATACATTTTTTTTAGTAATCATCTTATTTGCTTGATTACAAACTTTTTCCTGTCTTTCTTTTTACTTTACAGTTTAACCAAAAACAAAAAAAAACTTCAAATATGTAGCTACCAACTACTTACATGACAGTGTTTTGCACTTCCTCACTTCACGGATAAGCTGCATAATTTGTTATTGACTGCACTAATTTTTAAAGATACTAAGTTCTTTTAAAAAAGCAGACCAAGTCCAAAAAAGGTTTTAAAACATGTCCATGAGTTTTGGAGTTCACTAAAGACAAGAACCACTACGCTGAAAAGCACAGAGAGCACCCTCGATTGTACGTGAATGCAAATTGTATCCATTTCAAAGTTTCACTGAATAGTTTCCCCCTTTTCTTCCTGTATGAAGCACTCAGTCTGGTTAAAATTACATTTTAGGTTTGTGGCTCATTGAGTAAGCACAGAGTTCACTGTGTTTCAGATGGATGCCCTACAGAGTGTTGTCAAGGTTCCCAAAGACTCGCCCTAAAAATGTTGGAAGCAGGACAAAGACTTGAAATGTTTGCATAATGGTATTCAGGAGAAATGTCCATATCAAATGAGATTTTTGGTTTTTTTTTAAGGGCTGCCTTGTTTTTAGCTGCATATTCACACAACCAAGACAGATATGGGTGTGATGGTCTGTGAAATCTGTTGCCCATGTTAATAACTTCAGTAGTCTGTATCAGTGTTTTTGCCTCTGTGCTTTAGCGTGTGCGTATTTGCCTACCTTTTTAATCGGCCTGTTGTCTGCTGCATTTTTAGCTTTAAAAGAACCCCCATTAATTATTAACATTAGATATCAGATGGCCTTCAAATTATTTCAGACAAACAGCAACACTCACAGCAGGATGGGCGAGACCTTTGAGGACTATCATATTGTTAAACCTGGGATTTGAATTTATTTTCTTTTTAATGCTCTTAAGTTTTGACGGTATAAATTCTGCCTTACTATGCTGTAACAAAAAAACCAAATGACATGACATATTCAGCCAGCCTTCCCCTCATATGTTTGACTATCTTTGCATGGAGTAGCTTACATTTCCTCAGCCCTGATGAATCTATTAAAAGAAAGTTGTTTAACATAAGCTCTGGTGCAGATGGTGACCGAGTAAGCTGGACAGTGTACAGCATCAAATGAACCACCGTGTGTACGGCTCTGAAATCAGCATTTATAAGTATGCTAGGTCTCTGTGTCTGAGTGTCGTACATCTTGTGTTTTTTGAACCTACAACCACATAAAGTGCCTCATTGTGGCTGTGTACCGAGTTGTGTTGCTCCTTGATAGAGCACATTAACATTGAACAGTATTGTTCACTGGTTTTCATAAAGGATATACCACAACTATGTGTTTTATTGTCAAGGTATGAATGAAATGAAATAAAATGACATGATCCATGTGCAGTTGTTTGTTACATATTGCTGTTATTTGTTTTCCACTACCACTAAACCTAAATAGGAGTAGAATCTGCATGTAGGCAGCGTGCAGGGTTAATAATTTGCAACAGTCAGGTTAAAGGTGCTTAAAGTGTCCTTCTAATAAACTCTGTAGCTTCGAGTTGATCGATGAAACTTTCATGCTGGATTTCCACGGGCTCCTTAAACGAGGAGACGTCAGCTTGCTGGTAGGAGTTCAGCAGACAAATGAAAAGGCTGCATTGTCTTCTCAGAAGACTGTGAACAAACAGGATGAGGTCATTGGGAACACAGCCTGTCCTGATGATGATGATGGCGCCCCTCATTGGATTACAGTTGACTCAGCTTCTACCAGCACCTCTCTGCTTCCACTCATACCACTGCTCTCAGATGCTTTTTTTCCTCATTGATCAGTATAGAAAGTATTCCAGTTTATGCTCTTACATACTTACAAAGGAGATGGTTTCTCCTTTGTTGTACTGGTGAAGAGCTGAGCGATCCACATAATTAGAACTTTATTGAACCTCTTTAGTCCTGGATTTAATAATATCTTAGTTTCATGGACAGTAAAAATATATCTTTTTTCCTTTGTAATGATGCGTGAATTGCTTATGTGCAACATATTTATCTAGAAATTCACAATATAAGGGTAGGGCTCACAATCTAATAACTATAAACCAGTTTAATGCAATTACACATCCAGAAGCGCGCATCATTTGGCTTCATAATCAGTCTTCAGTGCTCGTTTTTCACAAATAAAACCCTCGTTGGGTTGGCGTCACCTGTTGTTGCGGCTGATGGACAGTTTTCCACGTTCTCTCTCCTCTTCCCTGTGTTGGTGTCCAGGTTTACGAGAGCAAATTGCAGGAGCTTCAGAAACAGGTGGAGACTCGCTCACTGGTAGCTGAGACACCCGATGAAGAAGAGTTGGAGGAGGAGGAGGAAGAGGAAGGTGTGTAGTATGCATTTTCAGACCTGAAGATGATTGTTTTTCCTGTACACACTACATGTAATGCTAAAATATAATATATAGATATATATGTGTGGGTGAGTGCGTCTGTGTTTATTTTTATATAAATGTATAAATGAACTGTGTCTGTTTTCTTCCACACTTTGTGTCCAGAGCCTAAACTCCTTGGATGTGCGTATAGTATTTACATATCCATAATATCACTTTCATTCAGATTCAAGTATTTTAATAGTGCCACATTAATTACCCATTGAAGGTATTAACAGAAAACTAGCTCAAAACTAGTACATCCTCTAGTCCATGCACAATAAAACATACTACTAATGGTATATGTCGTTTTACATAAATTTATATATTACTTTTACTAAACCTCTGTTTAACCAAAAAATCCATTGAGATTTTTTTTTTCTTTTTCAAGGGAGACCAGGTCAGAAATGCTCATCATTATGAAGTCTAAAGGACCATACTTATTCAGCCCAGTGATGACAGATTGTCATTAAATCACTGTTTCAGGTTTCAGAGCATGCCTCTGTGCTGGTTTCCATCATTTTAAGTCTGGATGAAAGACTGGTAATAACCAGCGATGGGTCATTAATTAATTTAGTCTTAATCTCATCCATCTTGGTGGCACATTATGAAACCTAATGTGAATACAGGCTCTGTCATGTTTAAAGGGGTTCTATTTATTGTGACAAAACCAAACCTTTATGCTCAGGTTGTAGTTTCATACAAGAAACCTCTTAGTTTTGGTTCTTGACGCATACGTTTGTAAGTTTCATGCTTTTCTGGAACTTTTTCATTAATTCTGTTTGAGAGCCTCAAAAGGAAACTGTTGAAACTGCAGTCAGTGCCTACAAGTAATGTTACCTTTAAAGTGAAGTTGACAAAATGCTATAACTGAGAGATCCTCTTGAATTTCAAGCATTAATGCTAAGTAGTATAGACCTGTGGCTGGGCTAAATCAAAGCTATGGTCCTTTTGGGTTTTATGATTATTTGATTTGTAAGGTTTAATAACTGCTGTATTTATCTCTTGATAACGCCCCCTCTGTCTTTTGTATCCGCACAGTGCCGTGGACTCAGCATGAGTTTGAGCTGGCTCAGTGGGCCTTCAGGAAGTGGAGGTACCATCAGTTCACCTCCCTTCGAGATCAGCTGTGGGGAAATGCCGTCTACCTAAAAGAGGCTAACGCCATCAGTGTGGAACTGAAGAAGAAAGTAAGTGAATTGCTATTTCTCTTTATTTACCTTGAAGTGAATCACCCTCATAGCAATAATCTGTCATTTTCTACGTATTTCACTGACACCTAAACACAAACCCACATGACACACCCTCAGGCCTGGGAGAGTGTCACAAGGGAAGCGCCTGATGATGTTATTGGGTCAGAGGATCTTAGACTTAAAGGTTGCTGCATAAAATATTTTCCATATAATAATGACTTACAGGTTCCTAGCATTATTTTAGGGGTTTGCAGAGTGTGCTTAGATAACTTAGTGTTAAAATAAAATATTATCATCCTTACACTATACACTGTTTCCCCGCCTCTTTTTCAGCTCTGTAAAAAGAAAAGTTCCATTTTAGCTCCTTATTTATTTAAAGCCCTCCTCTCAAGAAGCCCTGTTTATATAATACAGCTTCATCAAGATGGGAACAGCCATCTGAGAGCTGTCGGCTGGCAATAAAGCCCACAAAGAGGATAGACTCGTTCAGTACAAAATGTTTTCATGCAGCGGTGTTGACATTTCAGAAATTACTTGTATTGTGACCATAGACTTTTGTTATGCATCCCCTTCCCTCTACAGTTTCGTTGTACATGTTCAGTAACAATAAAAGGCTATTCTATTTGTCTATTTTATGTTTGTTGGCTTAGCATTGCATTTCCCACACAGGTCTGTTGTGTTTGGCTAGTGCTAATTGTGGCTACATTAGCGTGCAGCATGCTAACACAAAATTAAAAGTGATGCAGGCCTTCAGTTTTTATAGATACTGGAAGTCCTTGCAGCCAGCAGTAGACCATTCTGGTGTTCTTTGGATGTGATTGATACATTTTAAAGAACCAGCAAAAAATAAAAAAATGGCGGCACCCTCCTTGTTAAAGAAGGTGTCGCCTCACTGTAAGAAGGTTCCTGTTTTTGATCTTACCTGGACACCCAAGTTTGTGCATGGGACCGCTCGAGAACGATGCAGAGTAGCAGTTTCAAATTGATAACATTGGTGTATCTGCTAAAAGTCTCGGCCGAGTTTGAATCTCAGTGACATCGGCCTCAAGGTTAGAGATGTGGCTTTTACTTTAAAGCACTTTAAATGGTTACTAAGATAACAAAGCTGTATATCAATGCCATTCCATTACTATGCATGTATATGTGTCTAAGCAAAGGTTCTCTGGATCGTCTGCAGGTTGTGCAAAACGCTGCAACTAGGCTGTTGATAAAATCCTCCAAGTATTCACATGTGACAACATTGCTATTTCAGCTACACTGGCTTCCTGTTGAATTTAGAGTACATTTTAAGATCCTGGTCTTGACATTTAGAGCCTTGGATGGACTGTCACCGATCTACATCTCCGATCTGCCACAGCCCTATGTCCCTAGCAGGTCCCTGAGGTCATCTTATCAGGGCTTACTTGCTATAAAACAAACTAAGATGAGAACTAAGGGTGACAGAGCTTTTGCCACTGTGGCCCTGAGACTGTGGAACTCTCTCCCTCATACATTAAGAACTGTGGACTCGGTAGTTGTTTTTAAAAAAACAACTCAAAACTCACCTTTTTAAAACTGTTTTTGGTTAAATTTGTGTTTATATTGTCTGTTTTACCCTTTTATTATTTGTTATCTTATTTGTTATCTTATGTGCAGCACTTTGTGATTCTGTCTAGAGAGGTGCTATATAAATACAATTTTATTATTATTATTATTATTATTTCAAGGTCACACAGATATTAATTTTTTTTATGTTCCTGTCAAAACTCCTTTAAATAAAACTGATGCCTGGTTTACCTCCCTTATCCGGGATAAAAGTGTGATTTAAATGCGTGTCCACTTCTATGCCCTCTGTGATTAATACCAGTAATGAGTCATCTGTCACATTTCCAGGCCATTTTCATCATAAGCTGACAGGATTTTATCTTGGGTTTCTATCTGTGTGTGATTTATATCGAATGTTATTAATTGCTTTAGTGTTTTGTGTCCAGAAGATGCCGAGATCAAAAGGGCATGAAGAGGAAGGGAGTGGGAGGGGTGTTCATCTGATCTTTCAGCTTCACGATATCAACCAACCTTCGAACATTTACTTACCTGAAGATATAAACAGTCCCTTGTATTCGTCCTTTCCCATCATTCATCAGGTCCAGTTCCAGTTTGTCTTGCTGACAGACACTCCATACTCGCCACTGCCCCCTGAGCTCCTTCCCCCAGAGCCAGAGAAAGATCGTGACCCGAGACCTTTCCCTCGCACCGTGGTCGCTGTAGAGGTTCAAGACCTGAAGAATGGAGCCACGCACTACTGGTCCCTTGAAAAACTCAAGTAATGCTTCCACTTTTCCTTCTTAAACTATTCCTGAGTTTATTTACAACACAAACATTTAAATCCTGAAGCTCCAATTGAGACACGTTTGACACATAATTGGTTTTTTTGTTGTTGTTGTTGTTGGTTTTTTTCAAATTGGTTATTCTTAAAATGCTGTTAAACAGGTGTACCTAATAAACTGGTATCTATCACTGAAAGACCATTCTCAACAATAATAATGATAATAATAATAAAAGCCCTAACTTCAGATTTTAACTGTAATTTTAGAGTAACTAACCTGTATAAGAAATAATTTACCAAAAGATATTTTAAGTATTTTAAACTTTCTTTTTCCTTTTGTTGTTTGCATCTATCTGCTTTTGCGCAAATTTATTTATTTTTTGTGTGCCTCTTCTCATATTTCCTGTAGCAGGAATGCAAAAAAGACACAAAGAGCTATGATATCAGCGTCTGTACACCCAGCAGTCTCTGCCTTCTGACTTTTAGGACCTCTATCTTTCTCATCGCTCTTCCATTAAAATGACTCGCTTGTCATTTGCAGGCAGAGGCTGGACCAGATGAGAGCGATGTACGACCGCGCTGGAGAAATGGCCTCCACGCACCAGGAGGATTGTGAGGGCACTTTGACAGGAAACGACCCCTTCTATGACCGTTTCCACTGGTTCAAACTCGTGGGGAGGTATGTAACGCAGAACCAACAGAAGCGTACGGTGAATCACGTTCACTCGTGTTCCACATCTCACTTTCACCCTCTGCCATTGAAGTTACATGCACCAGCGTTTTCACACATTTGTTTTATTATTGTTTTATTATTTATGTCTGTTGGTGTTTTGCTCCTCGCAGAAATCCTTCATTTTTATTTTTTTGTTGTTGATTTTATTTTCCCATATGATTTCATGTCACATATCAACTTTCCTTTTTGTATTTATTATTTTATTTGATGTCACATTTTAATCCTGTGTTGTTTTTTTGTAGTTTTTTTTTTTTTAATCCTGTGTATCATTTTGCTGTGTCTGTTCGCACATGTCACTCCCATGTTGATATCCGCCTGTAATTCATACAAACACTTGTTAATAGCATTGTGGATTTTGGATAATGTGGAAATTTGAGGCATTTTTGTATTCTATCCTCTTTTCATTCAGCCTGTGAGACGATTTGTATGTTAATCCTTTAAAGTGACGTTTCATTTTGGCTTAAAATAGTCATGTTTCTGTAAACCGCTGTCACACTGTTGGCTTAATACCTGCTGCCTATGAATTGAATCCTACAAATTTATTTGCATTAACTCTTCACATTATTCTGTGTAGCTGATAATTGTTTACATTACCTACTGGAGAAAGTGTCCAGCTATGTGTTTTATGTTGTTTGAGGAAGGAAATGTTTGTTTCTGAAAGTGAAGTGTCACATCGATGCCGTGCTCACTGAGCTGTTTTAACTCTATTGCTCCACTCTTACCTATCCTTGGTTCTCGCCACTCTTCCCAAACTACCGCCCCCATCAGCTCCCCCATCTTCCACGGTTGCGTCAATGAGCACCTGGCTGACCGCACACCCTCTCCTACTTTCTCCACCACCGACTCGGAGATCACGGAGATGGCGGACGAGCGCCAGAGCGAGATGTCTGACTTGATCGACGATGAGGCGTTCGTGGACGACACGAGCTCAGACGCCGGCACCGAGGAGGGCTCGGACATCTTCAGCGATGGCCAGGACCCCTTCTACGACCGCTCCCCCTGGTTCATCCTGGTGGGAAGGTTGGTGACCGTGGCGTTCACATACAGGCTGGGGCAGGAGTTTGGAGCTGATGTTGGCTTGGTTTATTTTTTATTTGCGTGTATGCAGATACAGAGCAAAGAGAAACCAGTGAAGAAAATAGGAAAAACTGAGGATGTACTGGATTACGCCCTGTGACGATGCAGAAATAGATTTTGGATAGTTGATAGTTTCGCATCGAGCAGCAGTGCAGTGAATAGATGTAAAGGGACAAAATGCACCAACATTATTATTAAAGATCAGGAGCTTAAAATGTGAGTAAACACATGTGCGCAAATGACTTCCAGTTCGAGATAATTTGGGCACTTTTTCGATGTAATATGCTTAGTCACACTTTTAATTTAGACTTAATTTAGAGTCCCACAAAAAAAGCCGCCATCTTTATCCATCCTCCCAGCGTGATGTCTCATTCCCCGCCACCATCACAGTGCTGACTTCATTAACTGCCATCTGTGTTCGAAATACATGTATTTGCTGTGTGAAAGCTGATTGGCTATTTGTCATCTTATGTTGTTGTTTTTTTAATCCTCTAAATCTTTTTTTCCTCTTTATATCTTTTATTTATTACATTGTGATTACATCATTATGTTCTTATAACCTTGTCTGCTTTAACAGTGTACATGTGATGGATTGTAGTTCATATTAACTGACCAGTAGTTGGTAGTTCTCACTCAATCAGGCTCACTGGGATTTGTTTTAATTCATTGTTGTGAAATGCTGCAGCAGCTCACGTTGCACCCATGCCGCAGCCTCAGTGCTGTAAACATAATGGCTACTTAAAAAAAACAAAAACAAAACGACTCCCCCGCCTCAGAAGAAGACAGATCGGTGCAGCCAGACTGAGCTGAACTAAGCTCGGCTAACTTGCGTCACTGTGACTTCAGAGAATTTACAGATTCATATCTTTCCTCCATCTTAGCCTCGAGTCTCCCTGCACTGGGACAGCAGACAGTTAAAAAAAATAAAAAAAAGAGTAGGCCGTCAGATGTACAGCAAAACAAATCAAGTCCCACAAAACAAACTGACAGTGAGTGCGTGAGTAAGAGACTAACACGGCCATAACGCAGCACAATAAACCACCCTGTTACAGGCTTTACCGCCGCAGCCCCGGCGATCCGTCACCACCCTGTCACGCAGTTTAAAAATAAAACAGATGGTTTGAGCTGCTGCAGATTTCAGCGCCCCGGAGCATGTTTGAGTTTATATTCCCCCCCTTGTTTTTTTTTTCTTGGGTCCTTATTTATTTATTTTTTTTGCTTCTCCTCACATAAATGTCACTAATATTTTGCAGTATGTTATTGTAATTATTAATATGTGCTAAACACTCAAAGCGATTGTGCGCAGGGTGTTTGAATTGCTGTCAGTCTGTATATGTTTTGTGGAGACGTCAGAAAACCGTCTGTGACACTGCTCAGATCTCCTTTGGGATCCAACAGATATCAGCAGTTTAGTGAAAGCCACCGTGAATCGGATGTTGACGTTTTCTGTATCTGAAAAATGCCGCAGCTGTTTCCAGACTGCACCGCGCTCAGGTTTTCATTTCTCTCTCCTCCTTTTTACTCTCAGAGCTTTTGTGTACCTGAGTAACCTGCTGTACCCTGTACCTCTGGTTCACCGTGTTGCCGTAGTAACGGAGAAGGGCGAGGTGCGTGGCTTCCTGCGCGTGGGGGTCCAGGCTATAGCTGGTGAGTAATTAATGAGATTCTTTAGTGAGTGAGCCTACTGGGGGAGATAAAAGCACGCTTATTGCTCTTTATTAAATATGAGCACCCCTGTATTTGGGCCATAGGAAGTTTTCAATTTTTAGGCTATTTAAATGGTAAATTTAACTGCTTTAATGTTCAGTAGCAGCATGGCAGCATATTGAAGAGCTTTTTTAAGTCACTGATACAGTGGCAAAGAAAAGATTCCTTAGATTCAGTTTATTCCTTTTGATCCGTGTTGACAGTTTAAGTCATCTGTGTCTGAGATAGATCCTGATTAGAGGAGGGCTTTTCTCTTTGTAGCTGACGAGGAAGCTCCAGACTACGGGTCAGGAGTGAGGCAGTCAGGAACCGCCAAGATTTCCTTTGATGATGAATACTTCAAAAAGGTAAGCCCGGAGCAGCACCTTGTCTGTGATGGCGTGTATTATTGTGGTTCAAACATCAAGTCATTGCTGTTCCTTATTTTTTATTATATTCCTATGTATTCAAGTCAAATAAAATGGCTAGCCTTAAATGGCCAATGCCTCACACTATAGCTAGGTTTGGAGATTCAGTGTCGCTCCTCCAGCTATATGCTAATGTCTTCCTCTGTTTCAATCAGAATGACTTCCCCTCCAAGGTCATAACCCGCTCCGGGTTGTCCCTGGAAGAGCTGCGCATCGTAGAGGGTCAGGGTCAGAGTTCAGAGGTCATCACACCCTCAGAGGAGCTCAACAGAATCAATGACATGGGTAAGGCTGCCAGGCTTTCACCTCTTTACTCGTAAATTTCCACCTATGAGCCCCAGTGTTAAGCGCAGATGGTCCTGTTTAATGAAAAAGGAGGACTTAAAATGTTTTGTTATGGAAATTTGGCAGTTTTTCTTGTCCTGTGAAGGAACGTGTATGAAAGCTATTTGATGAGTGAACACCAGAATCCTCTCTATAAATTACATGCGTGAATGTGTGCTTGTTTAGAAGTCAAATGAAGACGGCAGAGTCTCAGGTGCAGTCAAGGGTCTGTTTTTTTTTTTTTAAACAAGTCATCCAACAAGCCTACTAACCTTTCACTGTGGCTTTCTTTAGACCTCAAGCTGGGTAACATTGGAGAAACCAAACTAAGTCATGGGGATGATCTGGCAAGCCACTTGGAGGTGGGCAGCGTCTTTACCTTCCGTGTCACTGTGCTCCAGGCCAGCGGCATCCCGCCTGAGTATGCTGACATCTTCTGCCAATTCAAGTGAGTGCACGATCCTGAGAATACAGTAGTTGAGTCGGCTTTCCTTTACACTTCTAAAGGGTTTCTAAATGTCTTTCAAAGTTTTTTCTACATCATTTTCAGTCCAGTCATTGTACTTGAGGTACATGAGAAAAACACCAACTTTAAAATGTATGTTTAAGCACTTTGATGCAGTGGTGTGGGAGATCTTGTCAACACTAATTAAATTAAGAATGCAAAAAAGTACCATCAGATTTCGATCCACCGCAAAAACACACAAAGGAGCATTATCAGTCATGGATTTGGCCTCAACAGACCCCAGAACCTTAATGACGCAGTGTGGGATCATCTAAAGACAACATCCAACGAAGAGCTTTGAATGTCCTTTAAGAAGTCTGGAAAACTACTTAAAGAAATGACAAGAATGCTTGCCTAAGAGTTCAGGCTGTGTCGAAGAATAAAGGTGGTCATGCCAAATACTGACTTTAAAGAACATTAGAATTGTACAAACTCTGTTTCTTATATACCAAATTTCCATCTATGTTTGCATGTTTCAATAAACTGCTGCACCCGTTTCCCATTTTATTGGGGAAAAAAAACTTAACAAGGGAAGACTTTTGCACAGTAGTTCATATTTGTTTGAAGCAGACGGGTTAAGTGGAAAATGCAGTGCTGTAAAATCAGCTTTTTAACTAAAGTATGGTGTTATCGCTGTAAATTTACACCAAACTGTTTTGGTTTAAAAGTCGTTTGATTTGAGTTCAGCGTTTCAGCTTTATCTCTAAATATATACTCAGAACGAGGATTCAAAATTCTAGCTAAATCCTGGAGTGTGACTTTCAGCTGTCTGTCGTTATCTCGTGTAAAAAGAAATGCAACCCGCTGACATTCATTTATGTTTCTTCCCTCAGTTTCTTGCACCGTCACGATGAGGCTTTTTCCACCGAGCCTCTGAAAAACACTGGCAAAGGAGCTCCTCTGGGCTTTTACCACGTCCAGAATGTGAGCGCACACACACATCTGCACCTACACACACTAACTGTGCTTCAACGATTTTATTCCAACTCAGTTTGTCAAACCCTTTTTCTTTTTTTTTAATCTGTTGGAGCAGATTTCTGTCGAAGTTACAGAGTCTTTTATTGAGTACATCAAGAGCAAGCCCGTCGTGTTTGAAGTGTTCGGCCACTACCAGCAGCACCCGCTGCACCTCCATGGCCAGGACCTGATCAGGTTGGTGGGGGTGAAACAGCAGATCCAGTCATGTAGTGATAATTCATATTTAATGCAGCAGATTTTGTTAGAAGTGGGTAAACTATTGTATTCTAATTACATTGTCTATTTTTATATGCATATGTAAATAAAAGGTATTTTTATTATGTCAACAGTCCTCCAACACCATCCAGGAAATACTATCCTATTCCCATGCCTCTGTCCAAACCAGGTGAGTGTTTCCATGTCACATCAATGTGTTCTTTGCCATCAATGATTTTATGTTGATTTTTTTCTTACATAAGCATGCCTCATGTGTCCTTCCACTTTTTTTCCTTGTCATTTCTCGCCTCCTTTGGATTTCTTTCTTTTTGTCTCTTATTCAATCATTCCCTCACAATTTATATAATCCTCTTACCCAACTCTGTCCTCCTTCCTCTTCTTTTGCCCTTCAATCTCTCTCACCGTTCATCAATATCGCACATCCAGACCATACCCGTAAGATAGAGTTGATCCGCTACCTCGTGAGCGGCTATGTGAACGGCAAAGTGCTGGACACGCTGTCCGAGCACGCCAACTCCCTGGCGTCCTCTGCTCTGGCCAGTCTGGAGGACGAGGCTGACCAGCTCTCTCACTTCCCCTTCCTCCCAGTGGCCAGTGACCCTGTGCTAATTGTCCCCAAGCATCATGGTTGGTACAGTGGACTCTGTTGTAGCTAATGAGCCAGACATTTGATGCTGGTGCTGTAGTGATTAGAGTAGTGCTGTGCTCTTATAGTGCTCTGTGGCTGCAGGCGGTAGCACGGTAAAGCTCTGCTGTGGTTATGAGTGCTGCACCTTGCTGCAGGTGCAGTTAGTTCGGTCACGATGTCCTCCTGTTGCTTAGAAACTGTCCTGAGGAGACAACTTTAGGGTCAATGACATATCATTCACACCATATAAGGAGTAAATACAGCAGTTTTCAAGTGTAATAACATTCCTTTCGATCATATTGAGCATAGACGAATGCAACTGTGAGCTTTAGCGATTAGCCCGTTTCAACAGGACCGTAATCCCGATGTGTGAGACAGCAGGGTGCTGCCACTAGTGTTGTAATCTGTGGTTTACTTCCTCCTAACATTTCAGTATGCTTCCAGTATCTATCCTCTGTGATTACTGGCTCAGTATAAAGAGTCAGCAGTGTTTTCACATCACCTATCCATCCTCCATTTAGTCACCCAAAGCATGTAGTAAATACTCCTGACGTTTATTCATCTTCTCTGAAATTCAGACAAATTCCCGCTTGATAACATTGAGCTTCTGTCTGTGTGTGCCAGTTCCAGCCACCAAGTTGAACACCATCACCAAATCCAACCTGGGTCATTGTGTCAGCAAGTACGACCTGCTGGTCTGGTTTGAGATCAGCGAGCTAGAGCCCACTGGAGAGTGAGTATCCACCTGGAGTGTTATATTCCCACACAAGCTTTAAAGAAACAATAAAAATTATCTCCACAAAGAATATTATAAATTGGGATGTTGTGTCACCTTCCTCCCTCCATGCACAGGTACATCCCAGCCATCGTGGATCACAGTGGAGGCCTGCCCTGCCACGGTACCTACCTGCTGCACCAGGTACAGGATTGATCCACATGTTCTTTTCTTATTATTCACACATTGGTAACTGCTTCCTTTTGTACACAGATTGACTGAGTTGAATATCTTCTTTTAAAGCATAATGTTGCTCTAGCTGTGCTCACTGTGATCTTGAGCTCCTGTTATGTTTGCTGCAGGGGATCCAGCGGAGGATCACAGTGACCCTCATCCACGAGAAGGGCAGCGAGCTCCATTGGAAAGATGTTCGTGAGCTGGTTGTAGGTGAGCAGCCTGCCTTTACGGTCTAGTCGTGCTATACCTCTCTGTAGAAAACAAAAAACCCAAAGCACAGAAACAATGTTTTATAGTGTTTGTGTGCTTTTGATAGAGGAAGACAGGACAGAACATCATTAAAGGGATTTGACTTTGTGAGATCACACTGAAAACACACCACTCGGTTCTGTCTGAGACATTTTCAGTCTGGAAAGATGAATCTGTCGGGCTTTAGGCTGCTTCTCACTTTAAGCAGTTCATGCTGTAGCTGTAGCTGATGGACCAAATAATTACATTTCATATTTTAGACATTCAGCTGCTGACTCTGAAGCCAACAGGGCTCTTGAGTGTGGATGATTGTGTTGGTACTGGATGCTGTGATAAAACAGCTGTTAGTGGACAAACTGCCTGCTGGCTGAGCTTCTCTATTGAGAGCTATTCCAACACAAGAAGGTCTTATAACTGTTGTGTGGATCTGCCTCACCAGGTCGTATCAGGAACAAGGCTGAAGTGGATGATAGCGCAGCCGATGCTGTCCTGTCCCTTAACATCATTTCTGCCAAGAACATCAAGTCATCCCACAACAACAACAGGTAGGTGAAACTCCCACACAGAGTCAGTTTGAGTGAGAACACACTAGTCACAACATTTGAAGGTGTAAAATGTTTCCATTCACAGATCTTTGAAGCTTTCTTGTTGCCTTCTTGCTTGTATTCTCTTCAGTTATTATCATGAAACACATTTATTTTTCTTTAAAAAAGCCAATGTGTTACATTGTTACACTGTGTTCTTTTGTCATGATTGAGTTCCTGCCATGTAAAAAAAATCATTCGTTGACGCTCTGTAGTAACTGTAGTAACCTTATCAGTTAAAATCTATGCATGTATCCATGTCTGTATATTCTCTGAAGCCACATTGAAGTCATTGCACGACCTTTTCCATTTTCGCTGCTGTTACTTTGCTTCATTGTCTCTGTTGCCTGACTCTTTGTGCTTCTCTCTCTTTTTTTTTTTTTTCTGTGCGCTCTCTTTCTTCCTCCTGCCGCGGCTGGACTCATGATTGTGCTCAGGCTTTCTATTGATAAGGATATTGATAGGTACCAGCAACCAGAGAACATAAGGCTCCTTCACTGAAAGACCTTTATGCTTCTCATTAGTCCCATAGACTCGTAGAAATAAGCTCTCCACAGTTTGTGTGTGCTCGTGTGTTGCATAAGATCTGTCTTCATTCATGCCTGTTGATATTAAGACTCCTAAGCTCCAAACCGGTAAAAGCAGTCTTTGGAGGCAACACCGTTTTTTAGTACTTTTCTGTATTTGTTTGTGATTGTGTGACACTGAACCACGGTGCTATGTATATCCTCTGTAACACTCAGATGTTTCCAGATCAATGTTTTCCCCCTCAGCTGTTTCTCACTATAGAGTCTTACCTCAGTAACAATGAGGCCAATGAGGCACCAGCAGAGCATATCTGGCTCTCAGTCTGTGTCTGATAGTGCCCCCTGCTGTCAATAACAGGAACAGCGTAGCCTTGTATAGAGCTCATAGTGATGGTCTTAAGATTGCTGCTGCAAGGCAGTAATTTGGATCCACTTGTGCTGTATGTTCTGAGCATATGCAGTTATGTGAGCTCTCAGGTTTTATGTATCAGGACATAATTTAAAAACAATCAGGTCCTTAGTAGGTCTTAATATGAGGTAAACCTCACATGAACAACAATACATAACACATTATACCACGTCATTATTTATTTAACAAACACTGAGCCTAAATTCAGATGTGGTGAGTACATCCAAGCCTACTTTCATAATTATTTAACAGGGTCAGTATTAGCCAGGTGCTAATTAAATGCACTAGATCATCAGTAACCACGACTGTCAGTTTGCTGGCGTATTCAGGAGAGTGGTGACATACTGAGGAGGAGAGAAGCAATTGTTGTTACCCATGAATCTGGGAAGGCTTTGAAGTCGATCATTTTACAGCAAGAAAGATTATTCACAAGTTTGGAAACAGTCTTTGATTTTTTTTTAATCATCCCAGGAGTGGACATCCCAAAAAATTCACCACAGATATTAGAGGCTCTACAGGCCACAGTTAGCATGCTTAATGTTGGAGTTGATGGCAGTGCAATTAGAAAAAAGCTAAACAAATATGTTTGGAAAGGCTTCCAGGAGAAACCCTTTTCTCTCTAAATACAACATGGCAGCATGGGTTCAGTTTGCAGAGTTGAAAACCTAAGCCCTAATGCACAGCTTCAAGATTGGTGAAAACCAAACACAGCATATCAGCACAAACACCTCGTACCAGTGGTTTTGCACGGGTGATGATTATTTGGGCAAAGTGTCCAGGTCACTGAGTGAGCCATGAAGTATTCTAGAGTCAAATGAGATCATCGTTGGGTCAGTGACTCCAGAGCGCAGCAGCAAAGCTACAACAGAGTGGTGCTGCAGTGGCTCAAAGTCCAGACTTCAATATGATTGACGTGCTGTGGCGGGACGTTAAGAAAGCTGTGCATTAATACATTTCTGCAAACTTCAATGAACCGAAGCAATATTGTAAAGACAAGTGGGTCAGAAATACCTCCACACTGCTGTGAGACACTAATAAAAAATGATTACCTCAAGTTTTTGCTGTTAAATTTGGTTCCATCAGCTGCTGAATCACAGGATGTACTTGGTTATAGTCATTTGTGCATTTTGGCATGGTTTTAAATAAATAATGATGTGGTGTAATAATCTAAATCTAGAACCTTAGACTGCTTTTCACGTGTCTGTAAATGAATTTCTTTCTTATCATTGTCCCGATTGGTGTCGGCTGACACTTGACACTCTGTGGCTCCTGATTTGTCTGTTGTCAAGGTCTCACCTCAGTGCGATTCCTCACGTTTTGTCATGATTAAAGGATGAATGTGAACACCGCTTCAGTCACTGTGTTCACTT
>NW_005187450.1:1123055-1124250 GCF_000239375.1 Pundamilia nyererei
CCCTCCCCTCTTATCCCCACCTCACATTCGCCCCCATCTTTCATCCAGGTGGAAAAGACCCGTCACCTTCTGGCGCTGAGAGAGAAGCTGGGAGAGGCGGCTCCCGTAGGAACAGCTCCCACCACCAAGTCCCTGAGCGAGTCTCTGTCCCCCAGCATGAGCTCCGGCACCCTGTCCACGTCCACCTCCATCTCCTCTCAGATCTCCAGCACCACCTTTGAAAGCGCCATCACGCCGAGCGAGAGCAGCGGCTACGATTCCGCCGACATCGAGAGCCTGGTGGATCGTGAGAAGGAGCTGGCCACCAAGGTGAGAAAAACGTGGGCTTAGTGGGCGTTCTTGTTGCTGCCTTCTTCCTTCTCTGCTCGGAGCTGATCGGTCTTGTTCCTGTTGTGTTGTAGTGCCTGCGCCTTCTGACACACACCTTCAATAGTGAATACAACCAACTGGTGAACAGCATCAGTGACTGCAAGGTGAGAAATAAGAAGTAAAAAAAACTGCCTTTTTGTGTCACATCATTGAGTTGATATATTAACGTCTACCTCATCCTGCTGTTGTTTCACTTCAGCTTTCTCACATCTCACCGATCGGACGTGATCCATCCGTGACGAGCTTCAGCAGTGCCACCCTCACCCCTTCCTCTACCTGCCCCTCTCTGTCGGACTCCCGCTGTGGCTCCATGGACCAGAAGTAAACACATTTTTAGGAACATTGACCTCGATCTGCAAACAGTTATTGACAGGTCATCTATTTGATTCTAACTTGGTGTGATTTGTGTTAAAGGACCCCTGAGAACAGCTCACGTGCCTCCAGTCCCTCCTGCTCAGACTATGAAAACTTCCCGATGGTTCCCACTCTGGAGACCTCCTACCTTGCGCGGGCTGCAAAGAACGAGTTCCTCAACTTGGTGCCTGATATTGAAGAAATGCGACCAGGGTGAGTAATGCCATGTTAACCCAAATACTGTCACTATGACATGTGTCTCACAGACCAAATGTAAGTCGATACTCATGTTCTCTAGTTCAAGCAGAAATGATGTGGATTGATTCAAATTCCTGAACCTGGATGATTTCAGCTGGAAACAAACTAACTCTGCTTCTTCCTCAGAAAACAAGCGCTCTCTTAAAAAATAAATAAATGAATAAAATCTCTTCTTTTCAGATCTGTTGTGTCCAAGAAGGGTTTTCTAAGCTTC
>NW_005187450.1:1129380-1184794 GCF_000239375.1 Pundamilia nyererei
AGATCTTCTGATGTTTGGTGTCATCTTCCTGTGATCTCCTGTGAACAGGTGGATTAATTCACTTAAAGTTTATGTATGTAGCACCAAATCGCAGCAGTTGCTGAACACTTTAAGGTAAACACTCTAGAATAATTATGGAGGCACAACATTTGAAGCTCCTATCCTTTTATCCCACATACCCAAAAGTTAGTTATATGATAAATAGCCCTGTGTTTGTTTACTTGATTTGTATAATGCAAAGTGGTGATAATGCCCAGGAAGTTGTTACTTCATTATGTCATTTTTTTTTTCTTTTAAAGTACGTCCTCATATGGCGATTATTTTTTTTTATTTATTTATTTTTTGTAATGCCATAAAACAAGTCATTGTTTACAAAAAAAATGTACATTTTATTGGGCAGAATGAGGTAAACAGTGAAGAAAAGTATGAGATACAGAGCATAGGATCTCCCGAGACTATGGCAACTAGAAATATTGTATACATGTGTGTGTATTAAGGACTGACACAGACAAAGAATTAATCATACAATGAAGCAATGTCATTTTTGTTTATTTATAAACAGGATAAAACCATTCAAGTATTGAGTCATGAATAAAACAGCAACCTCTGGTCTGCTAATTGGGAAACAGAGGATGTCGGTGTATTTTTCAGTGCTAGTTGTCCAAATTGAGTGAGATGACTTTACATTTGAATAGATTTGATTACAAGTTATATTTAGTTTTAATTGAATGCAGTTCAATTTGATTTACATTAAGCCAATTCACAACATATAAACTTGCAATATATGGTAAGATAAAGGTTGTGCAATAATACAGAGAAAGCCCCGACAATCAAATGATCCCCTATGGCGAAGCACTTGGCAACAGTGGGAAGGAAGAACTCCATTTTCGGCAGAACCAGGCTCAGGGAGGGGCACAGTCTGCCTCGACTGGTTGGGGGTGGGGTAAGAAAATGAAACGAAACTCACGTCATCGCCCTGTAAGTAAAAACAAATAGGAGCCAGAACCATCATCCCAGAAGCTGCCCTGGCTTACAGCCATGGAGACCCTCTCCCAACACGGCTGCACCCAGTGAACAACAGTGAGACACTACTGACAAATGCAGGCAGTGGTATACATCTACCCTGCTGTCAATCACACACATTGTCTCCTACTGTCGCCATTCCTGCTGTCGGGACTGGGTCGCCACATCACGCTGACTGGTCAGTCTCCGCGGCATGATCGTGGGGGTGCGACCCTTCTTTTTGGCTTGGCCTTCCTGCCTTCCTCTTCCCATCTGGGGCCTCTCTGCTTCCACTGCTCAGCTTGCTTCCTTTTCATAAGTCCTATAAACAGCTGAAAGGACACCTCTGGACACACCCATCCCTCAGCAAGTGATCACAATCAGCTAATTTCTCCCATGCCCAGCAAATCCACAGTGGATTAAAACAATGTAAAATAACACACTAAAAACATGTGACACAAACAGCATAAAATCATGCAAATAAAAACTACACTTACAAATAAACACTAAAATCAGAATAAAACCAATATAAGAAATAAATACACATTTCTACTGTGTGAAACTTACATGCATCACCAACTGAACCTTTATGTTAACGTTTAAAGCTCCAACTGAACCTCATTTAATTTTGCAGTAATTTTCAAACAAAGACAGCCAAGAACATCTTTCCTGTGCCAGAATGTGTGAAATATAACTTAACATGAAAAGAATCAATGTCTACTCCATCCATATCCTCTGTCTGTAATGCATTGAGCTAGTTAGCAACAGGAAAATTGACTAAAATTATTAGATTGTGCTGTTGCATAATCTACTAAAAATATATAGGCAATTCTTCTTCTAGAAAACTTGCTGGGCGTGTAATCATTTCAGTATATATACTGAAATCATAAAATTTAGATGTTGTGATAAGAAGGACATTTGCTAATGATTCTTTTAAAAAACAGCTGAAGACATTTTTATTTAGAAAAGCATTTACTTAATTTGTTTACTTATGTTGTTTTTATTGTTTTACATTACTGTTACATTGTTTTATATTTCCATTAAGCACTTTGCGATTTTTATCTGTGAAAAGCGCTATATAAATAAATTTTACTTACTTACTTACTAAACAGCTAAAAAAAATGGGCTTATCTTCTGCATTTGTGATTAAAAGATGAAATACACAATGTACTTGTTCAGATTTTCACCAGAGAAAAAGAAAACGGAATTCATTGACTTATAGATATATAGACACATAGTCTATTGTGGCGCAAGCGCAGCTCTCGGGTCTGACGCATTTGACCGCTGCCAATAGAAACGAGGTGTCCAACTGGGAGACTGACAAGGCAAAATCATCAAGTTAAAATGTTGTTCTTAAACTTACTAGTCAAGACAAGTTTGACTGTCTGGATACTTAAAGAGGAAAATCCATTTCTGAAACAGGTCCCTCATCAAGCAGACGTATGGCGTGCACTGAAGCTTCGTGAGTGACTTCCGGGGAAGCCAACAGGAAAAGCGATAGCTCTGCTCAGAATTCTAGACCAATCAAATTTAGCCTCGGACGTGGCTTGTTTGCAGAAAGCTCTTCGATTGGTTCTTGCTCTACGTGGGCGTACCTAAGAGTCTCAGTCAAGTTTAGATGAGAACGAGGAAGTGGAAAACGAGCAAGGAGGAAATCTGAAGGAAAGGACTGGTGTGCGAGCTCGACTGTCATTTTAATACAGTTACCTTACAGTTACTTTGCCCACAGAACACAATGGCTGAGTAAGTCCTCCACTTGTTTCTTTGTTTCTTCTTCTGTTGTGTCTTTTTTGTACAAAGTCGGGGCAATAGAAAGGTTATACCTACTAGTTGAGGTTCTTTTGTTTTTCTCCTTTGCTGAGAGTAATCTTCTTTAGTAGTTAATGCTAACGGTGCTGTTATCTGACCGGGGTCAGCTTTAGAGTTTGGTAGAAATATGTGTGGTCTGTGCAGCACTGAATGGGGTGATGGTCGCTATGGACTCTGGGAAATTAAAGGGATCTTCGGAGTGAGGACTCTGAAGCCCATGTTTTAATTTACTTGAAATAAAAATACACTGGATGACTTGAGGGATAGTAGACAGAAGGCTGTTTTGATAATTACCCTGAAGCCAGACTATCCGATCTTCTCACCTGTGATGTGATTCTTGTTTCCTCAGAGCAGACATTGCACTAATTGGTTTGGCCGTCATGGGCCAGAACCTCATCATGAACATGAATGACCACGGCTTTGTGGTAAGTTGATGCCTCCTGTGTGTGTTGCTGCTACTCCCTGCATAACCTGTTCCACTTTTCTTTCACTCATTCAATATCTTTCCAACAGGTCTGCGCTTACAACCGTACTGTGTCCAAGGTGCATGACTTCCTGCAGAACGAGGCTAAAGGCTCCAAGGTGATTGGAGCAGAATCTCTGGAAGACATGGTGACCAAGCTCAAGAAGCCCAGGAGGATCATCCTGCTGGTCAAGGCTGGACAGGCTGTGGATGACTTCATTGACAAGCTGGTGAGCAGTCAGTCCTGAACTAGGCTAAAGTTTAGAAACTGCATCCGACCTGCATATATTTATTGGGTTTGTACTACATCTGTTAATTCTCAGGTTCCTCTTCTTGAGGCTGGGGACATCATCATTGATGGTGGCAACTCTGAATACAGAGACACGACAGTAAGTCATAAACATTCACTGTGGAGCAAAACCTCTTTATTTCAGAGTATATCACCATAGCTCATGCACTTCTATCCTATAGCGGCGGTGCAAGAGTCTGAAAGAGAAGGGCCTGCTGTTTGTTGGCAGTGGAGTGAGTGGTGGAGAGGAGGGTGCACGCTATGGACCCTCACTCATGCCTGGTGGGCATAAAGAGGCCTGGTAAGTCGTCAGCTTCATTTCATGTGTGTTAAAAATCAGTGAACATTTATCAATTGCAGAGTGTAACTTAATGTTTATTTTATAGGCCATACATAAAGGACATCTTCCAGAGCATCGCTGCCAAAGTTGGAACAGGAGAGCCTTGTTGTGACTGGGTGAGTGATGTATATTTAATGTTTATTAAATATATATTTGTTGTTATTATTATGCCAAATCATCTAACAAATATTGTGTGGCTTGAGCAGGTTGGCGATGAGGGTGCGGGTCATTTTGTGAAAATGGTCCATAACGGCATTGAGTATGGAGATATGCAGCTGATCTGTGAGGCCTATCACCTGATGAAGGATGTCTTGGGTATGGACCATGATGAGATGGCAAAGGTGCGCTTGTTGTACTTCTATGACACCGCTTTCACATTTGTCTGGCAGTATTAATTATGTAAAATATAAAGACAATATGTGTTTTTTGATTTTTTGTTTTGTTTTTTAAGGCTTTTGACAGCTGGAACAAGACTGAGCTGGACTCCTTCCTGATTGAGATCACAGCTAACATCCTTAAATACAAAGACTCTGACGGTAAACATCTGCTACCCAAAATCCGCGACAGTGCTGGACAGAAAGGCACAGGGAAGTGGACGGCCATTTCAGCCCTCGAGTACGGGACACCTGTCACACTGATCGGTAAGAGGAAGAAAGGAGGCTTAAAGCAATGAACTACTCATAAAGGCTAGTGTCATGTACCAATACTGCAAAAGCCACTTATCAAATTACCCTTTAATGATCAGATTTCTTGGGCTTATACTTTGGATCTGTCAGCTGGCAAACACAGCATTGGCTGTGAGCCTCTTTTAGAGAATGTGATCAATATGTTGTTGCCTGTAAGAAGCTTGAAGGCTATTCTGATGGCATGTCAGGTGACATAAAGGGGATTTGGCTTTGGTCTTTGCTGTGACTGTATCATAGTCTGTTTCATAAACAGACCTAAACAAGAAGCAAGCTTTATATGATTAACTTTAAAAGCATGCAGGGTAAACTATATGGAAAATGTATCCAATGTACCCACAAGTGAGATTTTTTTTTTAAATTGCTGTGTTTGCATGTTCCCTGTCTGTGTTGGATACCCTGCTGTGATAGAGAGGGATGGGTGCAGAATAAAAGGCTTCATTGTGTGAGAACTAAGCCTATCAGGGCGAAGCAGCATGCACAGGAGGCGCTCTCACCCAGCAGGGATCACATTCCTCACTAGGACAGTTTTTACGTTATAGAGCAGTGCAGGTTTTAGCAAGTCATGCTGACCCAACAGGTTTTTTTTTTTTTTCCCTACTGTCCTCAGTTAGTGGCAAGGAAATGATCCTCTCTAATCTGGGAAACCTTGAGTTTGTCTGCTGTAGCTTTGGCACGCCTGCTTTACCAAACACTATTGCAAACACTGCTGAGTCATGCTGTCGCTCGAGCGTTGGCTGATAGCACAGAGTCGCTGTGACTATCAGCTTGGAAATTCTATGCAATGCTTTGTCATTTTTTGAGATCTCGGGAAACCTAAATTACTATTTAAACAAAAAAAAGCAAAAAAAAAGAAGCTGGGCAGTTAGTTTATGTGACACTCAAAGCGGTGTGTGTAGTATATGCACTAATGCTGTCCCTCTTCTTTCCTCTCCTTTCTTTCATCCTCTTGTCTCCCAGGGGAGGCTGTCTTTGCCAGATGTCTGTCTTCTCTAAAGGATGAGAGAGTGGAGGCCAGCCGCAGCCTGTCTGGGCCACAGGGGGTCAAATTCAGCGGCAACAAGGCTACCTTCCTAGAAGACATCAGAAAGGTAAAACCCACAGTAAATGCATTTACTCTAAATGGGCCAGTTTAGGGCAGCATGCTACAGAGAGGCCAAAGTAAAAATGTTTGCGCACCCTTTGAGATTAACAGGTATCAGAAGTGATGAATAGAGATTTTAAACACTGAAAGTAATATGAAAATTGTTATGTTTTCATTTGTCCAGGCCCTGTATGCGTCCAAGATCATTTCCTACGCGCAGGGATTCATGCTGCTGCGCCAGGCAGCCAACGAGTTTGGCTGGACGCTCAACTATGGTGCGATCGCCCTGATGTGGAGAGGAGGCTGCATCATTCGAAGGTACTTTTGCCCTCATGTGTCCACACAGCAGAAGTTTGCCTCACTTCCATGTTGTGCAAAAGTTTCAACACTGTTGTCCAAACAGTGGGGGCGAGAGGCCTTGTTAAGAAAGCCCAACAAAAACAGAAGTTTTTGTTGCTTAAGATTTAAGAACATTTGAGTTAAGCTGCAGTTTCTTTAAGTGCAAGAAAAACCTTTTGCAGTGCCATAAGGTTGTAAAATTGCCTTTTTGTCAATGTGTTGTAATGTTAAAGTGAGAAAAGAGAGGAACAAAAGGACTCTTCCCATAAAATCATATTGAGAGACAAGAATGAGGAAATTGTGATTGTGACACTGGTTTACTTTGTGTAACCTGGCACAGTTGTTGCACAATCGCACATTTAACACTCATAATTTGCAGTGTACAGTCACCAGCCAGCTAATGGGGATGAAGTTCTCAAAGGGCATTGAACTTTGTTTAAATGGAGTTTTTATTACAGTATGTCTGGAGAACATTAACACTGCTTTTCCTCTTCCAGTGTCTTCTTGGGTAAAATCAAAGAGGCTTTCGACAGGAACGCCGAGCTGCAGAACTTGCTGCTGGACACTTTCTTCAGTAACGCTGTGCAAGACTGCCAGGTATGAGGAAGTGGCCAAGCAATAACCTGCAATCACCACATTGACAAAGGCACAAAAAAACAAGTTATTTCCTCTTTTTTTTTAAATATAGAAAAGGAGTGAAGCAACAGTACGACTTGTCTTGTAGTCACCAGCCCTCTGGTTGATTTGTGATATAGTGGTCTGGGTTCCCTTTACATTAAACTGATGAACTAATTAAAAGTGTGTGAAGATGATCAGAATTGAATCCATCCCAATAGACCCAAGTACACAATACATTTTTTTTCTTCTTCTCCCCTTCCCACTTTACAGGTTTTTCCTTTGCAAGTTTTGCAGTCATAGTGAGTCCTGCAGAATTTGAGCTGATGAAAAATGCTGCAGTGATTGTTTTGGTTACCAAAAGCCTTGAGATGACCTCTAATTTATGACCAGATTCACAGTGATTTAATTTGGTCCTGTAAACAAACTTAATTATGTCTTCATTCTGTTTACTCTCCTGCTGTAGGAGTCATGGCGCAGAACAGTCAGCACTGGAGTCCAACATGGCATCCCCATGCCCTGTTTCACTACCGCTCTGTCCTTCTATGATGGCTACAGACATGACAAGCTGCCTGCCAACCTTCTCCAGGTAACACAATTCTGGAAACGGTCACGCCTCCACTATAGGAGGTATATCACAATAAAAGATCCCTTGTAGCTCGAGCCTTGTGCTGGAATCTAGATGCTATAAAATCCTTTTTTCTTTTGGTTAAAATATTTTAAGGATTTGCAGATTTTAAAAAGGTAACTGTATCTGGCTTTGTTTTTAGGCTCAGAGGGACTACTTTGGAGCCCACACATATGAGCTACTCTCAAACCCCGGTCATTTCATCCACACCAACTGGACAGGTCATGGTGGAAATGTCTCCTCTTCATCCTACAATGCTTAAGGGAGATCTTCACAACACCCAAAAACAAACACAATGGAAGACCGAGGACGAGGGGACGTTATCAACAAGTGAAGATTTTAAACATTCCATCTTTCAACTTTCCACCATCTAGGACCCAGAATCTACTTCAACCAACTTTTTACTTCTCACAGAGACTTGTTGCGGTTATATTTATCAAGAGGTGGAACAATAGATTATGTGCACTGTAGACACCTCCTGTGTATTTTGATGTAGTCAGAGGGGATGTGTGACTCCATCTCGATATTACACAGGCCGCCAGGATACTGTTCCACAGTCATGTTGGGCACGGGGTCCACGGTGTTAACACTGGATTAAGGTGAACCCTTGCACTGTGCTGTGTTAGGCTAAATAAAGATTTTCAATCCCTCTATAATTAGCTTGAATGGTCCTTAACTGTCTGGATGCTGTAAACAGGATTGAAGTGTGTGATACTAAATAAGGCAACAAGTTCCAGAGGACCGTGATATATAATCGTGACCTGCATTTTAAAGGCAAAGACATTCTGATCTACATAACCATTTAACACTGACGAAGACATAATTTATAAAACAACTTTATTTTAAAAACACCAAGTAGCTCCACACGTCTGATACGGTGGAGTTTCACACCACATGACACTCCTGACGCAACCCTAAAGGGGATGTGTCTCCGGTGGGAATTGAACCAGCAATCTTTTGCTTGCCAAGTGAATGCACTGCCAATTCCAGATGGTAAGAATAATTAAAATCTGTAGCTACACGTACCGATCTGTATCAAAAGAATATCAAAAATATTAACAGGTCACCACAGTGAAATGACAAATAAACCATTTCATGTGTTGTCTTTTCAGAGGTTGTCCAGCAGGTGGCCCTAAGACCCTGACACATTTCTTTACACATGCACAAACTCATGTTAACACTACTAAACCCTTCACTGTTTTAGTGGACACCAACGTGGAGACTTATTCAATGATACTGTAGCATACAGTACAATAAACTGTGAGACAACACAATGTTAGGTTGCTCTACAATTTAAATAACATGGGAGAAACTGACTTCAAATACAGCAGGTCACTATAAAAATTACAGCACAAGTTCAAAGACTCATTTAAAACTCAGCATCACAAGTTTCCCTAAGGCGACATTACTGTAACTGATTTAAAGGATTAAGATGCTGTAGTGTCCGGCCTCCATATACTCATACATTACTATAATACGGTGAACACAACACCATCATTAAACCCTATCCTGGGTCTGGACTATTTAGGATTGGCTTTGAAACCTTAGAAACAATTCTTAGATAAATAAACCGCTGTTTATTGGGTATACCGGTTAAACTGCGCATCAATGCAAATAGTTAATCAGCCAGTCAGATAGCAGCAAATCAATGCATGCAGGCTTGTAGATGTGGTCAAGACAACCTATTGAAATTCAAACCAAACATCAGAATGGGGAAGAAAGGTGATTTAAGCGACTTTAAACGTGGCAGGGTTGTTGGTGCCAGACAGGATGGTGTTAGTATTGCCAAAACTGCTAATAGAAGTAGATTTTTCTGCACAATCATCTCTAGGGTTTACAGAAAATGGTCTGGAAAAAGAAAGTAACAAGTGAGCAGCAGTTCTCTGTTGATATCAGAGGTCAGAGGAGAATGGCCGAACTGCTCATAAGAAGGCAATAGAGCGGCCAAATAACCACTCATTACAACTAAGGTATGCAGAAGAGCATCTATGAATACGCAACACCTCAAAGCCTGAAGGAAATGGGCTACCTCCAGCAACTCCCACGTGTCTTCGGTCAGCATCACTCAGAGGCCTTTAGCCTAATTTTTTAATCTGTGCTTTCATAAAAGTGTTATTTTTAGACATTTACTACTACTGGAGAGAAGAGACGAGGGTGTAAAGCCTGTCAAAGTTTTTAATATTTTGTCTTCAAAACTGGAAAATGGCCAAATGTCACTGGCTTTCATTTAGCCAGCTCCTCGTGAGCACTTATTTGGCTGGAGACGTTTGTTTTAGAAAAAATGTGCTAATTGTTTGAGTTGCAGAAGGTCGTTTTTTGGCAAGACAATGGCTGCTGCAGCAGAAGTAGTTCTCAAAGAAGTGCTTAAAACAACACTTTTCCAGAGACAGTGGGCAGCATACACAACATGAAAGCATGGAGTTGTGTCAGTGTTTCAGGTTGCTGGTGGTGTAATGTTATTATAGAGTTCACTTTAGGCTCTTTAGTATCAAATGAGCATTGTTTCACCTTATCCACAGTGTACCTGATGGCTGCTTCCATTAGGATATAACCCTATCACAAAGCTCAAATCATCTCAAACTGGTCTGAGCGAGTTCACTGTACTCAAATGGCCCCCACAGTCACCAATGCTCAGACAGGAAGAGCACCTTTTGGATGCAGTGAAACCTATGAACCTACCTATGAAGCGCCTTGAGGCGACTTTTGTTGTGATTTGGCGCTATATAAATAAAATTGAATTGAATTGAAACAGAGTCAGATCCCGGATGTACATGTCAGAAACCTGCAGCAACGATGTGCTGTAATCATGTCAATAAGGACCAAAATCTTGAAGGCTTTTTCCATCACCGTCCTGAATCTGTGCTACAGAGACTTAAAACATTTCTGAAAGCAAAAGGGGGCCCGACACAGTACTAGTAAGGTACATCTAATGAAGTGAGTGTGAATATTCAACCTCCTAAGATCTGAACTCTTTTAAAGGTAATAATTTTTAATTTCTCTTTGCTATTTGGGCTGATTGGGGCCTGATGAAATTACCTTCATTTCCTGTACTGGTCTACAGTTAGCTGCCCATTAGAAGCATAAAACACCTTCTCACCTTAAACACATTCAACTCTCCAGAATTACTCACCTCAGTTTCTACGTTCATAAAGTGTATTTTATAACAATCTTGATTTAAAAGAAAAAACAACCCAAAAAACCAAAATGTAATCCTTTAAGCACTTCAGGCTTGTCAGGAAATTCCCAGCCGCTCTAAAAAGAGTCTTGTGCTAACAAGACTGCTTTAACTCGTACAGCAGTGATGGTTGTTGTACCTGACAGGAGTGTGTCACAGCTGTTATTACACCTGCTGCTAAACAGTAAACAAAGCCTCGCCTCAGTGCACCTGCGCTGCAATAGCTTTGGTGATTACCATATTGATGTTAACATCAGGCTTTCATTTGGCCATCTTGGGACGCTTCAAAGAGCTCATTTGACTCTTCATGTCAGAGCTTTGATCCTGAAAGGGTACACAGCAGAACAAAAACAATATAAACTGCGTCATTTCAATGCTTAACTACATATATACACTTCGAGTACCATAAACATGCAGCTTTATTATCAGAGCGAAGCTCGCTACAATAGGGCCTTGTATTCTTAATGCGGCCTGACGCCATGCAGGGGTTGCATTAGAGCACAAGAGGCTGTTAGAGCTCAGTTAAGGCAGGGCAGGTGCAAGATGACACCTCTGAGTCATGTGCAGACAAAGCAGGCACCAAGGAGACACCAGACAGCGTGATGACGATGCAGGAGGAGGAGGAGGACTGGATGACGGTCAACACTGATTTTAGTCAAGATCAAACCCCAAATCAGAATCATTTCTATAAATCATTTAAGACACATTAAAAACAGCATTTTACATACGGGTCCAGTGCTGAAAATTTATGTGGTTTCATGGGCCCTTAAAAAGCAAGCAGCTCAGTAATTGTGCTTGTGTACTAAAATACTGGCTGGCAAAGCTTCGTTACAGTTAATTTGCTTAATTTAAAAGGCAGAAGATTTTAGTTTTTTAAAAATTCTTCTTTAGAACTTGAACGTTTATTGTAGTCAAGTACATTAAAGTAAATTACAAACTGGTTATAATGAAAGAAGTTATCACACAATGCAGTGGTGGCTCATTGTTATTGAGATAATACAAATACAGAAAGTCACAACTCTTAAGTGTTAAAGGCTTGAATACTTCTGCTTCGTGACATAAAGCAAATTAAATACAAGTACAAAACATAATGATAGATTATGCTTTCTAAATGTTGTGTAAAATTTCCAAATTACTTATAGGAATAGCAGAACAGAAGAAACAGCTTTGAACTCTGTGCTTACATCACAATAAATCACAAAAAAAAACCCATAAAAATGCGTGGGTACGTGGAGAGAGGTTTAATTTGGATCGAACTGACGTCAATTGGAAGTGCGTCACGCTTGAGGGTGTATGAATGAGGCTGCAGGGCTTAAAATATGATCTAACTAACTGAGACTGAGTGCAGCAGGTGTAGTAAGAGTGAGATTATTTTGTCTGGTACGTCAATATTACGCTCCACCAACCACTGACAACCTGGGACTGATGGAACAAGAGGTTTGGGCGTATGCACACTTGGTTCTCCACTTTAATTTAAATTATAAAAACAAAAATCTAGGTACAATTTTGCTTGCAAGTCATATGAAAATACAGAATTTTTTCTCATGGACCCATTTGTTTAATTCAGATAAACAGTCCTGGTGCATACCTCTGACAATACAGCAGAGAGCACTCTCAGAAACCAGACTGCATCCTGGAAAAGATCAGGCTGAGACAAATTCCTCTGGAAAACCTTTGCAACCTGCTTGCAGTGGGAGAAACCACATTAAATCACACTGTGAGAAAGGTTATTCTCTATGGGGAATTTGAGTTCTAGGAGGACCTTTTAAAGATCATGGCTGTGTTATGTTTAAGCACAAAGAAAATATTTAAACCCACTATCTTGTACTTCTGGTATTATTGCAGAGTAATTCTGAGAGATGTACAGACTTCTCTGTTATTCATTTAATTTTTTTTAGGTAAAACTTAAACTGATCTGGTTTTGATGCCCTTTTTCAGTTCTTAAAAAAATAAATAAATCACAATTTCTGCATTTATGTACAGTTTTAATGAGCTCATCTCAAATAATTTCACACCAAAAATAAGTTTGCAGAAATCTTGTCAGACAGCCCATAAAAACACATGGTTTCCACACATTATTAAAAGTAATTTAGAGTGTAAAAGATTTTAGATAAAAGTTGTTTTTGGAAAAAAACAACAACCTGCTTTCACATAAATACAACCTTTAGAGACGCATTCCTGATTGTCAACTGATGATTTGTACGTTTAGTTTCATAGTAGTCTTGAGTGTGCAGAGAAATTTTCACAAACTCTTACAGCCGTTTAAAAATGGAAAGTATCAACAAATTTTAATATATGAAGGGGATGTGAGAGTCCTGTCCAACAATCAGCAAAAACTGTACAACAGCACCATCATCAGGAGGGAAATATAAATTACATCCACCAACAAAGACTGTAAAAGAGTCTGTTTATATAGTCAATCTTCTATATACATTATATATGAGCTAGCTTTCTGCAGGATGCTAGAGCCGTTTTAACAAAAAGACTAAATCTGAATTGTATCCGTGTTTTCAAATAAATCCTAAAAAGAGATATGGATTAAAAGCAAGGAAAACTAGAGATTATGGCCTGAAAAAAAGTCACATTTTATCTACATTGAGAGACCACAATGATTAAAAACTCCAAACCTTTATTTAACAATGCAATACTAATATGTCAGAATACAATGTGTGAATTGCTGCTGTTCAGTCAGTTAAGTCCCTTTGATGAAAAAAAGAAAAAGAACAGCCAGGTGATACATTTCAGTCACTTAACAATCAAGGTAAACAGAACTAGACAGCTTCCTGCTACACCGATATCATTTTTAACCACATCAAACACCCGACTGGTTAATACTTTGATGTCAGTGACTGTTGGGAGACAAAAGAATAAAGTGTTTACTGACAAACACCCAGTTTTAGAAAGGCAAGACCTGTCTCACAGATTGGGGACCAGACAAAGGAATGATCGCTGCCAAGCAGCAGGTGTTACTTTCGTCCCAACTGTGACATCTTTATGTATGACAAAAAAACCCAAAAATACCTTGATTGTCACAGAGTATGGTCCGCTCTAAATTTGGTGGTCCAAGGTTTCTTGCAAGTGAGGTGAAGAAGATCCTTTTCAGGATTAAGGTTCATTGTGGTTTGCACCGGCACACCCAACAAAGGCTTCGTCTTCCACGCAACTGACTCCAACCTTCACTCAGACGAAAACCTGGGCTTTCCGTGTCCGAGGTCCCTATACATGTGAATTAAAGTGTTGGCAGTTCAATTAATGTAAAGTAAGTTAAAAATAATTGACTATCAAGAGGGCATTATACCTAGTCAAATTCAATTTTATTTCAGACTTCCCTTTATTCACAAAACATAGAAAATGCATTCGTAACCACTTCAAACACAAACTTTCAATGGGAACTTGTCAAACATTCACCACATCAACTTCTGAGCTCGCTTTCAAACTTCAGCACTCTTTCAGTGTCCCGCAACCCCACCCACCCACACAGACTTCACTAGCACAAGGTCACATTTTCACACAGAGAGGGTGGTAACAAGGAGAAAGTAAAGCACACAACCAGACACAGCATTCACGTCAAATCAGATAGCAGGAGAAGGCTACAAAAGGATACAAATACTCATAGCACTTGACATTTCACTGTGATTTTAAAGATTTAAGGTTGATAGAAAACAATGAGAGAAAGAGACCGTAGGGATCTCGAGATGCAATAAATGTCCTTGTGATGGCCATGGTGAACACACTCGTACTGGTTTCTTCCTCTCACACTCGCACAAAGCCACAGGTTCTTCTCAACTCTCGCAGGCATTTGTCTCTTTTGAATTAAAAAAACAAAACAAACCAAAAGAAAAACAAACAACAAAAAAAGAAAAAACTCCGCACCAACAGTCCTACTCACACCGCTTTCTTTCATTTCGCTCTCCCGTTCGCTCACTCTCACTCGGGCCAACACCAATCCCACTCACTGATCTCAAAAAGTGACAACAGCAGACAAAATTTCTATATCCCAAAAATTAAAAAAAATTAAAAAAGGGGGAGAGGAAAAAAAGACAACACCCACCGTCTAATACAGTATATGCAGAGTGAAGCTGTGTTCTTGGATGACAAAGCATTTACACATGGGAGGAGGGGAAATGATACTGAGATCTGTCGAACATTGCTGCCAATGAGGCGCTTCCTCCCGGGAAATTGGGAAAGAGTTGGTGAACTGCAGAAGAGATTTCCATGAAGGCGTTTCCAAAAGATGTCAAACAAAAACAAAGATAAAATCAAATGCATACATACATATATATATACTTATATGTAATTATAGAAAGCCCATCATTTCACAAGAGGCAATCAGGGGGCTCTTGAGATACTCGTGCATGTTTATAAATTATTTTATCCTGCATGCACAGTAAATTTGTGTAACATATTCTCAAAAAACAAAACCAGGTAGTGTGGCAGCTTCCACTAACAAACTACACTTCTCACCCATTCAATGCATGACTACGTAAGTCACACACAAGTATAAATTTCCTCTTTAACAAAATAAAAGGCAGTGTATTTTTTCTTTTTTAAATAACATAATATCTAAGCCATTCCCCCTCATATGTATACTTACCAGGTCAGCCTTATAGCAACAGAAAGAGTTAGCTATCTACATTCCCCAACTAGAAGACTTAGACTCCATAGATGCACCAAAGCCAGAGCTGAAGCCGCTGCTGGAGGCCGTGTTAGTGCCCGCAGCCCAACCAAGGCTAGCTGAGTTTGGGCTGCTGTAACTGGTGCTCGCAGAGCTATAGGTCTGGTCTCTGGTTGTAGTGGCTGTGCCTGCCGTTGTGGTCAGACCCTGCTGGTTAGCCAGCATGCCCATCATTCCCCAACTGCTCTGCAGCGCTGCCTGAGCAGCTGCGACCATGGCTGGGTTTAGACCGAGAGCCCCGAAGTTAACCCCTCCGCTACCGCTGCCTAGTCCACCGCGATTACTGCCATAGCCCTGATTGAACCCACCAGCCCCAAAACGCCCTCGATCCATCATTTGCCTACTATTATTGTGTTTGGGCTCAGCATTGGAGATGTGCACACTGACACCCTTGATGATCAGGTCCTCTCCGCACAGAGCTTGGGCAACCTGAGAAAGAAATGAGTTACTAAGTCTGTGTATCTTTTTTTTCCTTACAGGTAAATAAATACTCCGTACACTATAAATACCAGGTATCATGAGGTATTTACAGTATAAATCTGTAATTGAGCTCTCATGTTTTCCACTACTACACCAAACTTATATGCATATAATTACTGACATTATAGATTTTTGTTTTATCTAAACATACATATTAGGTCTTTCTCACTCTTCCTGTATAATACCATCTACTCATATTCAAAGCCCGTCATTTAAGGTCACTCTTACCTGGTCATCAGCAAATGTGACAAAAGCAAACGCCCGGAAAGGTTTGGGAATGAAGACGTCTGTGACTTCACCATACTGCATGAAGTACTGCCTCAGATCATCGGTTGTCATGTCCTCTGTGCAGCGACCAACAAAGATTTTACGGCTGCGCATCGGCTCATCGGGACATGCCTGAAAGGAAGAACGGGCACCACCATTTCATTTTAAGTCATGCTGCTCAACAATCCAGATTCAGTTTTACAAAATCTAATCAACATTTGTAACCTGTGTTAAACGTTTTTTTAAAAAATCCACTGCGATGACTTTAAAACGCCTGCTTGTAAGTGTGGAAACCCAATCCTTATCTGAAGTGAATGCATGTGAACGTGTGACACAGATCAACAAGCAGTAACAGGTGCTGTAAGCCTACATATAAACCTAAAAATGAATTTATACCAAACCTTATTCACTGAAGAAATCAATTTCTACCAAAGCACTTCTTTGAGACACGGTAAAAATCGTGCCCAACCCACCTTTGAATTGGGAAGTTTACAGTCACACCATCTCCCGTCAATCATGTGTCGCTGAGCGATGACTTTGGTTTGCGTCTCGTAGTCGGTGAACCGGACGAACCCAAAACCTTTTGAATTGCCAGTTTTTGCATCTCTCTTCACCTGAAAATGGGCGAAGTGAGCAAATTCATTAATACACAAACAAAAGTCATACCCTTGTTGCGCTCAATGTCTAGAAAAGAACTGAGAAAACAGTCACAGTCACATGACACATCAATACCTGCACCATGATGACCTCTCCAAAGGTACTGAAATAATCCTTGAGGTCTTGTTCTGTTGTTTTCCATGGCAACCCGAGGACAATAAGATCCGATGTCTTCTGAAAGCCCCTTTTAATTTTCACAACTGTGGCAGCGTCTATTTCCTCCATCTTTCTTTTGTTATCTATGAAGAATAAATAAATCATGCCAGTGAGAAAAAAGCAATCAAAAAACCCTTGTCTTATATATTTACAAAGCTCCCCTAAATTAAAAACAAACAAACAAACAAACAAAAAACCGAAATACAACTGTGTTCACTATTTCAATAACATGTTGCCATAACAGCAATAACTAATCTGTTATAATTTTCCACAGTTGTCACAACCTTGCTGCAGGATTTGATCACATTCAGTAAGCAAGCTATTAAATACAGAGCTTTAATCCAGTTCAGTCACCTGCCTCACAATGTTTTTTGTTGGTGTCATTTGTGTTTTTTTAGACCAATCTAATACAGTAATCTCTCTTTAAAGTATCTTTTGGAGGCTCCAGTTTGTGATGCTGCTGAATTTTGTAATATAATACTACTGTACAGTCACAAACATTTTTTATACGAGTTAAAATACAGCGCAGGTGTTGGGCAAAGCAGCTTCACTACAATATGAACAACACCTTTATGTTCAAATTTGGACCAATCCCGAGCATTAAAGCGTTAATTGTAATACGATGTATTGGTACTTTTAACCAGTTATAGTCAAATCAACTTAACAGGCAGTTTGTGGGCAGGGTTGTCAATTTGCTTACATGTTTATAATGACACAAACACCTGGCATACCTTTGGGGTAATTGACAATGTACACTAGGTTTCCCCAGTCGTTCTCCGGTGGGTGCAGGACACCCTCCACAAGCCGGACTCCCCTCATGCACTGGGTCTCTGGGTTTCTGTATCGCAACCCGCAAGCCCCTGGAAACTGCGCTGCTACAGATGACAGCAAAACAGTGCCATCGTCCTCTGACGGGATCTCCATGGGTTCTTCATTTTCTTCCTCAGCCACCCGAATGTAAAGCTCTGACATGGTGTCCAGGATGGCTGAGCTCTGGTCCAAGCACGGTCAGCTGAGAGAGCTCAAGTTATCAGTAAACACCGGAGTGGTGCGAGCGGATCTGCCCCTGGCTTTTAGTTTACTTCTGTTAACTGTGCGCGAAGCTAATGTAACACAAGCGCAGACACGCGAACTGCGTGAAACAGTCACTCTGCGACTCTTTCGCGTTTAACAGCTGGTGGCATGAAAGCCGGGACGCTTTCTTTGCCAGAAATGACACTCGTAAACAAGTTAGCCAGCTAGCCACTGAGCTAGCACACTCAAGTCAGCTCGAAAAATGAATGGCCGACCAGTTTTACAACGCGCTGTCAACAAATACACGACTCCTCCTCGTGCTTACGAGCACGTGGCCGAAAACTGTACGTCAATAACAACTTCGACGAGTTATCGACTTCGACGCAATTTCACCACCAAAGCGAGTATATCAATACAGCTGCACGCGGCTAACCTCTTTTAACCTCAAGCTAGCTAACAAAATGGCTGCTGATGCTCACCTTGTAAAGATGACATCATCGACTTGGGAGGGTGCACTCTTATTTGTGGGGCTGCCAAAAAAATAATTTGAAAACGTTTTCTGAATAGATTAATTTTTGACTATCAATTGCCAGTTACCGTTTGTGAATTTAAGTTAAACCTAATCTTCCTTATTATTTTACATTCATCAAGTGTCGTAACTTGTTTGTGCCAAGGATAAAGCTCCCGAGTTACCCTTTGAAGTCTCACAGGAAGCTAGGAGCCCAAACAAAAGGTGTGTAATGTTTTGAAGAAATTAAAAAAAAAAAAGAAAAGCCCGACCGATGTTTTGGTAAGCCAGTATTATTGCCCGATATTGGAGACAGAGACAGAGACTAAAACTTCCGGTCTTCGTGGTAATTTTTAAAGCACATCACTGACACAATAATAAACAATAGGAACCAAATCTAATCGTTTTCAATGTTAAGTAACTCTAACTGTATTTACAATTCGTTTTTTAGAATTTTTTTTATTTAACTCCCTAACAATCTGTACGTAAAACCCTGTACCCTGACATAAATGAATGAACAAAATGTTTTCGAAATGCATACAAACAGAATTTACAGGATAGAGGGAAATAGCTGCAGAAAATTAATAAAATATGTGCAAACATCCATGCAAATACAGTTTGTAAGGCAAACACTGAGCATGCACAATTCTTATGAGCTTGAAAGTCAACATTTGGTATGACAACCTTTATTCTGCAACACAGAATAAGCCAAAAAAAAAAAAAGACGTTTTTTTGGCTAACAGCAGTTTGAGAATCAACTTGTCAGGGTAAAATACCATTTCTACCTGCTAAATTCAACCAATAAAATGATCATGTGTTTTTGCAACAGGCTGCTAGTAACAAAGTGCCTAAAGACGCAATTTAATAGAAGGTAAAGTAAAGTGAGATTTTATTACAGGGGCAACAATCTCTGCATCGATGTCAAGAAAGCAATAAAGGTTAATAAAAGGAGGTCACTGGAAGTGTAAGGGGTAATTCATGATGGATGGCAAACACAAAAGGACACAATCCTGTAAAGTTTATTTTCACACATGCTCAAAACAGCAATTGTTCTTTTATTTTTAAGCTTTTTTTCTCACTTGCCTTTTAACAAAGCAAAGTAAACACACCTGTGCTTTAACCTATCCAGGCCAGTGACACCACCTCTCACCTACAAATAAGACTATCCACAGACGTTTCCATCACTTCACCATGGATCACATCAGAGTTGGCATCCTTGCTATGTGAGTAACAGAGATATGTATAAATGTTATATCTACATCGTCTTTCAAATATAAGCTGCATTCGATGCTCTTTTCTACAGTTTTTTGCAGTGTTTTATCACAAAGAGCGCATTTTTCATTCAGAAACAAGAATGGATTCAAACTTCTGCAGCAAGATTAACAGGTGAACATTTATTCACTTATGAGCTAAAGCTGTTATGTTCCTAGTGTTTGTGAGAAATCTACCTGCTGCAATTTCAGAAGAAGATGTGGTTTGCTTTCCTGAATACATGGAGATGTGGATGCACAGTGCAAGAATTGAGGAGTTCAGGGTCTGGCTGTCGAGGGCGCTAAGTATCCAAGGTATATCTTTATGACAAGATAAATGACTTTAAAAAGCATTCATTTAATGTTGAACATGTCATTTCTGAACCGCTGCTTGCTTTTCACAAGCCAACCTTGCATCTCTGGACCACCTGAATCTCCAGCTGTCTGCCTGTGGATTCTCACTGCAAAACGACCCCGACGATAACTACGTTTTTAGAGTCAGCTACACCGGGTGTTTTGTTCGGCAGCAGGTTTGGCATTCTTTTCTGAAATATGCAATCCATATCTACAACCTCAAATCTTTTAGCCTTGCACTTGGGCTTGGTGGTGATAATGATCTGTGTTTATATTGACTTTTCAGAATGGCTTTAATGTCTTAACATTAAATTTGGTGCGGAGGATGAATCGATTTGGAAGCCAGCATCACAGTTTCACGATGAAGTGCCCTGTGATGTCTGTGGTGCAAAGCAGAGAGCAAATCCTCTGTGACCCTGAATATGTTCAGGTAACAATGAACATTTTGCCACATTTCAACCTAACTGTATTTATATATTAGGATTGGTTTGCTTTGTTACTAGAAATAATTTGTGTGTGCCCTCAGGTGATCAGAGAAATTCCCTATGGAAACTGGGATAATGAGGTAGTAATTACATTCAGTGCCTGGAATTCTGATTACCTTCTAAATGATCACAATTTTGTCTGTAGATGTTTAATGTTTGGAAAGCAAGTCTAACTTTTTTTTGGTATTTATTGTCTGATTTTTGCTGCAGCTGCAGTGGTCGCTGTGTCTGGACGATCACCTCCTTGTAGCTCTGGAGGATGCCAGCTTGATTCAGATGAACATTGATGTGAATGTAACAGACATAAGAGTTCAGGGCAGGAGGAGGGAGATCTTAAGGCCTGTCAACGTGAGACTTCACACAGCATTATGCCACCTAGTGACTATTGTTAGTATTACAACTGAAATGTACTCAATTACCGTTTGGTTAATACAGATAATGGAAAATGAAGGGGAATTTTTGGATTTGAAGCTGGTCAGAGACAGATATGCCTACAGTATGGAAGCAACTTGTCCAAAAGGTGGGTAACAAGGACAGAATTGGAGCTGGAAGTTATTTTTCCTTTAAAAAAAAAAAATTAACCAACAACAATAGTGAGTGTTTGAGTTTAATTAGAGCAGGGGTGTCAAACACAAGGCCTGGGGGCCAGAAGCAGCCTGGCACAGACTCCAGTCACTGGGTGGCTTTGGAAAATGTAAAAGAGGGCATAAATGTTGGACTTTTAACAGTATTTTCATCTGTGTTACAGCTTTTACAGTTCAACAGCTACAATTTTTCACTATCTATTATAGAAATGTAGTATGTTTTTTTGCAGTTTAAGAAGAAGGTTAATATTCTGTAAAATAACAAAAACCTGTCACTGTGCTGACCTTTACATCAGTAAAAATCACTTGGGCTATTTTTTGTTTAATGTTGATAAAAACATGTGGGGTGGGGACATTTGCTCTTTTTCTGTCTTCTAAAGAGAACGGATCAGTTATAAAAATGTTAAAAATATTTAAATGTAAAAGTCCTGAATCCAAAGCCAAAATATTCTTAACTCCAAAGTATTCACAATAGTTCTGTATGTGGTCATAGTTTGAACTAAAGCTACAAAGTTTCAGCTTGGTCCAGTGGATTCAAGGTCAGATCCAAAGGGTCTCAAGTTAAATCTGTGGGAATCATCAGATGACTGATGAAAACGAAATAATAGTTTTGAAAGTGCCGCACTTCTTGTAAATTTGCCTCTGTACACAACACAGTCGATTTTAAATTAAACCCCCACGATGTAACTGAAGCACAGACCTCCAGCTTAAATAAAGGAGTTTGTCTAAAATATTGCACTGTTTAGGAATTACAACAATTTTTTATATAAAGTCTTCAACATATACAAATGTTCAACATTAACTGAACAAAGTAACATGATTTTAAACACGAGGATTGTTGCAGTCAATGACTGGGTAAAATCTAGAGCCCATAGAGCTCTCTAAGTGCTGTGTTTCCTCCAGTGAGATACTAGGCCAGGTCTTCACTGCAGTCACCTTCAGTTGCTGCTTGTTTGTGGACCTTTCTGCCTTCAGTTTTGTATTTCTTAACTAAAAAACATGCTGCGTTGGGTTGAGATCAGGTGACTGACTTGACCATTGAAGAATATCAGATTTCTTTCCATTGAGAAACTCTTGGGTTACTTTGCATCATTATCAATCCACAGTTCGTCCTCATACTTCTATCAGGAGTCACATCATCAGAAAATACTCGTGATTCAGTGTCCGTGGCAGTCATACACATCCATACCAAAACACTGCCTCGACCTGTTACCTCTGATTCTGCATAATGTTCCGATTCTCATCATTCTGGTACAGGTTTACCAGAATGATGAGAACAGGAACAGTATGAGAAGTTTACCAAATCTTGATTTTACCAGAACCATGCAGGCTTTTTTAGATGTTTTCTGACAAAGTCTAATCCAGACTTCTTCTTGAGGTTAACCAGTGGTTAGCACCTTGTTGTAAATCCTCTGTATTTACATTAATGACGGTTCCTCTTGATTGTGGACTTTAACAATGACAAGCTTACCTCTTTGAGACTCATTCTTGAGTTCATTAGATGTAATGAAGCTGCTTTTCTTTGAACAATGTAAATGTAATGCACTTCTGTGGTCAACCACTTTAGTTGTCAGGCTCTTTGAACAATAAGGAAATAGGCCACGAAACGCTTTACCAGTCCACTGTCCGATAACTTTTGAGCATCTGAAAGTAGGAGACTGTATATAACAATGGCTGATTTCCAAAACATATTGTGCAATATTTTTGTTAAACCATTTGAAAGTTTGCACTTTACCCACATGGTGATTGTTTGGTTTATAATCCACTGTGATGGTGCAGAGAAGCAAAATTTAAAAAACACTTATGATTGTCCAAAAATGTATCAACCTCATCGTATATCTCATTATATATATATATATATGTTAAAAAAATACAGAGCAAATGTGCAAATGTAATCAAATAGAAATTGGCAACAAGTGAAAATACTTATAAACAGATACATCAAATATAATTACTTGTTACTAACTAACCACATTAACACATCTTATTTTATTTCAGTGAACGCATCCACGGCAGACAAGACTGTGCTGCACATCCTCAAACGCCGAATGGGTTTGACCAGAAGAGGCACCGATCACAATGAAGCACTAACACTCAGTGACCTGTCAGTTATCCAGACAGTTACTTTCACAGTGCATGAGACGAGTGAATTTGTAACTCTGTCCATTCCCACAGCCCAAATACTCCAGACAAAGGTTAGTGCTGAAACACAAACCTGTATGACTCCAAATAGTAGTGCATGGCTGTCAAAGCATACACTAACATGAGTAAACTGTGCGGCTTTGAGGATTCATTAAAGAGTAACACATCTAACCCAGGTTTATTTTACAGCCCTGCACAGATGACAACCGGCTCCTGCAGCCGTTCTACAGGGTGGATGCTGTGCTCACCTTCAGAGAGACAAATCACAAAATGCACTGGACCATGGAGAGCACGCTGCCATGCATAGGTGAGTTTTCTGCTGATGAGCACAGTAAAAACTAAAGAGGTGATCAATTATTGGATGTTTTCTTGACCATGGCATTTAATGTAGTCACACCAGGCACTTCTTGTTTGTTGCTCAGCCAGACGCTTAATGTTTCAATCCTGCTAATGAAAACACTCCAATATACACACATCAGACACTTTATTAGGTACACATTGTCTGTACAGGGTTGGATCCTCTTTTGGATGCCAGTCTAGGTTCATCTCTGACCCATGGCCCTACGCTCTCTCTTCACATTTCCCACTCTTCATTGCACCCCTCCAAAAGAATGTTTAAAAAATTAAATAAAAATAATATCACATAGCAATAATCAGTCATATCAATATCAATAGCACTCATTTTAAAATCCCTCCTTAAACAATTATTTTTCAGTGGAACAATTTCTAGATATATCACAATGTGATTGCACATTTTCAGCATATGAGTGTTAAAAATGTTTCAATCCTTTAAAAAAACACCAAGAAAAACTACTCAACCATCACCACTTCATCTTTCGAGCCACCGAAGTCTAAAGTCCTGGCTGTATATTCATCCTGCTCTCTTCTCTCCTTCTTCTTTTAAGGACCACTTTTTTCCTTTGGCTCACTAAATATAATTTAAAATGCCGCTGCACTGATTTACTACTGTATAAGACACCTGCAGAAAATTAAATGGATAAATATTTAACATCAACAGCTTTTGCACACATTTTCCACAAATAACAGGGAGCAAGGTCAGGAAGTACAAGTCATATATTTGCTAGCGTACCCCTCTGCTATCAGAACCCTTCAGAAAAGATGCCTCTTTGAATCAGTGGAGAGTAAAAATGATTGAGTAAATATTTGCAGCTAAAATGCAGTTCATGAGGGAACTACATACTGCATGCATACAGTTAGGCTTTGGGTCACAAGCTAGAACCAGGACTTGAACTTACAGTGTGACTTATAATCTGTCCACTTTAATGTTATGGTGTCACTGATTCTGTGTAATATAAATTGAGGGATGTGCTCGATTGATATCGGTGTTAACTGAGCTTCTCCTGCTTTCTGGCTCTGGGGCATTTTTTTGGCTGCCGTGTTGAAAATTTTGCCTTTGCAGCCACAGTTACCTGTTCTTAGCTGATAGGAGTGGCACTTCCTGTAGTTTTCTACTGCTGTAGCCCGTCTGCCTCGAGGTTTGAGGTGTTATGTGTTCAGAAGTGCTTTTCTGCATACCTAGGTTACAACCAACTGTTATTTGTCCATTCTTCTCTCTTTTTTGGACCATTCTGTGTAAACCCCATGAACATGAACATGAACATGAACAACTACGCCACGTTCAAAGTCACTTAAATCACATTCGTCCCCATTCTAATGATTTGGTTTGAACCTAATCAGGTCACACTAAACATGGCTACACAGCTACATTCACTGGCTGATGAGATATTTTCTTTAACAAGCAGGTGTACTTAACAAAGTGCCTGGAGTGTATAGGGACACAACATGCTTCTGAAATTGGATCCAAGATATATATATATATTTTCAAAATATGTCGTAACAATGCAATAAAGAGATCTTAACTGGATGATTGGATGCATCCCTGTGGACAGTTATTGTGAGCCTGCAGTTCCACTTCTTATAGTGTTTTGTTAATATGAAAATGTTAAAACATGGGAAAAAAAAGATCCTTAATAGATATATTTTAAGATTTCTAAAATAGTTTTGTGTCAGTTAAGCTACTGCTGAGAATGTAGAAATAATTGTTTTAAAAAAATGTGGCTTCAAATTTTCACATCGCACTCGTGTAACTTCATTATTAAACCTGTGTTTGCTGCATTGTCACAAATCATGTTTTTTCACAATCCCTGTAAGCCAGAATTCACTGCACCAGTCATTAAATTGTGGCATTGTTCTTGTTTAATCTCACCTTTGTTGAAATCACCATTATCTCCACAGCTGCACCTAAAAACACATCATCACATGTCACATCTTCTCCTGGCCCAAACAACATAAGCCCGTCCACACTCGACTCTACACGTGAGACTGTAACTACGGACGAGCCTTTGCCCGACCTCGTCACCATCCCAGAAGAAAACCTAAAAGAGAGAGATTCGTTCAAGCCTGCAAAGTTTCCCACAACTAACCTTCCTCACATGCAGAGAGAGGGCCGCAGTTTTAATATCCACGCTGACGAGATAATAAGGGATGATGTGTCTACTTCAGTGTTGGATAATGGCACCAGTATCGACATTAACACGAATACAACTAGTTTATTTGATTTTCTACATGCAGCTACAAATGTTTCTGTAGAGTCAGACTTGCTTACGTCAGCAGCCACAGCCCAAACACCACATATGTCTCTTACCACGCTGGCTCAGCCTGATGAAGAGCACCAGGAACTCAACACAACCAGTAGGAACGAACAACAGCAAAAGGAGAAAAAACCGCAGTGGATTTGGTAGGATTCGATTTATTTATTTAGTTAAGTCAAATTATTCTTCAAGTAATATATCTTAATTACTTTAAGGCCTATTTTACTCCTTTTCCTTTTAAACCCAACTGGTACCACATACATCTGTTTGCAGTCATGAAAGGTGACGCAGTGGTCAGTGAAGGCTGATTATACAGTGCAAGCAGAATTACCGTCAGACCTCTGCCAGCTATTGCCTCAGGGTGGACATTATCCAGACTCAGACAAAGGCAGGCGTTAAATAAACACGTCTCTTTCCGAGCAGCAAAACAGGCTGATGAAGAGAAGACCTTGTGTTAGCTGATGCCACCTTTCAGAGCAACTTGAACTCAAATCACAGAAAGTCATAATAAAAGCTCACAGATTGCTTGTCAGCGGTCATTCTAAGATTCTTAGATGGTAGAATCAATTTTATGTGTTTAAAAACTGTTTTCTTTTCAACAACAGATCAAATTTAGCTTCTGATTTACTGTAATGTCAGCTGTAGCTGTCGCTCCCCTCGTTGCAGTACGCTAAACCAACAGCAGAGGGCACTCTCCAACATGTTTTCAGTAGACTCCTGATGGGTCACAGCCTGCCTCCAGATGCTCTTTTCCAAATTAAGCAGTTTGACCTTTTTTTTTTTTAATTTTTGTTTTTTAAAGTAAACCTAGATTCAGTGCTAGTTTTTTTTTTATGTGTGCACAATTAAATGAACTTTATTCATCATAAGATAACTCTTGAAAATCCAATATGCAGTATAGAAAGGGGGGGTTAAATTTATTCACTTGAGTGCTTTAAATGTAACACCCATACAGAATTACTGGTATAGATCAAAATAGCTGAAGAGGTTTCGATTTTGTCCCACTGCTTTTTTTTTTCCACCTTTGTTATTGTGACCTCCCGGTATGCACCAAAGCGTCTCTAAATGATAACCGTGCGGTGTTGCGCAGTTACATGCATCATATACAACGGTCTGTGGGGCAGAAAATCTAAACTTCCTTGTGCCTTTGGTTCCCATCTGCTCAGTGAACTTATGAGCAGGAAATGGAATAAGTGGTGCAAAAAGCATGCCAACATCCCCGGTTCTTTCATGTGGCCTCTCTCGGCCATTAGCCTATCTGTATCGACTGTTAACTGTCTTTACAAAGTTAAAAATCCCTTTCATGTTTCACTGTTTCTTTTTTGTTTTAATTTCAGTCAGAGCATATGGTTTGCACATCTGGGATATGCTAAGCGTGGTGGCACCCCCCCACCCCCTCCCCCCAATACACACACATATACACACGAACACACACACACAGACTCTGTGAAGTGATCCATATATGGTCTTCATTGTTATTGCTCATAATCACTCATCATTATTATAAACAAGTTCTGTCATGATTGGTCGCTTTGAGTTTGCTGCCTGAAGATGCTTAATAGTGTGAACTTTCAGGATTATATATATATATATATATATATAAAAACAAAACATGTGAGTAAAGTAGGCGAAACTTTCCCTCATTTGATACAGAAGTGTGAAACCTTACAGAGACATAAATTTACCATCTCTGACTATTCTGAGCCTCCTTGCATGACCGCTTGTCCACAATTTTTTAAGCAAGACACATGCTGTGGAGCAAATTATTTATTTCTCCTTATTTGAGCTACAAAAATGACATTTTTCTAGTTCAGACCTTTAAAGTGGGCCAGCAAGAAGACTGTGCAGCTTGTTCTGCATGACCACAAACAAGCAAACAGATGAGGGAATGTGATCAGTCTCGTCCCACTGCAGAACAACCACATTTTAATCCTGCATAATAGAACGAAAGTGGTAATCTAATGACATCAAAATGAAGTCAGAATTACTATTGTGAACAACTTTGAGTCATTAAATGCCACTTCAGCATCAGCTACCAGCTCTCAGGCAGACGGAGTTTAATGCCACTGGAGAGACACGGTGGGGGGAGGAGGGAGGGAGGGAGGAAGAGGGGGAGAGGAAGGCTATGTGTGGCTTTGAGTGGTTTGTTGGGCCTCTTCATCTCGCTCAGCGGGTAATTACAGAATCATGGGTCAACCACGCATGCAACCACGGTTACGTTGTACAGTAGCAGATGTGCTCATGACATTATCCAGCACCAGAGCAGAAAGGTAAATAAAAACAGATGCAGCTGGTTGCTACGGACCTTCGCCAAACTTGCGTACACCCCTAATTGTTCCCATGTGGGCCTGCTGAGCTGGAATAGTAAAAGGGGCGGGTATGCCCTGTTTAAAAATGCCCGTGTTTCTCAACAGGAGGAATTTATGAATGGGACAACGAGTCTGTGTGTGGTTCTGGTGGTGCGTGTGTTTATATTGTGTTAATGTGTTCGTCTGGCTTTGGGTTGTGGGGCAAAAATTAACAGTAAAAGTACATCCTTCTCCGAGGAGAGAGCCTTATTCCGTGTTCCAGGCCTTCTCTGAGCATCCCCACTTGCTCGAATGCCTCCTGCTTCTTGATGTTTCCTCTGTCAGACCATGCCTGGATGCGAGTGCGTGACACTGCACAATGTCAGGGAGGTCCCTGGTTGGACATGAGCCAGGTGTGCTGCAGGCCAGATGAAAAACTGAGGAAGAGGCTCGATTTCAGAGAAATCCTGTCTCAGCTCGGATCCGATTCCCGTACTCAGCCTGCAGCGGAGGATAAGACCGGTGTTTGTCGGTACAGGTACAGGTGTATCTATCTAACCGCGAACGCAGGTTTGCAGTAAGAGCGTGTATGCGTTTGGGTGTGGACTTGAAATTCCTGATTCGGAGGCCTCTTTCGATAATTCGACGAGGCCCGTTTGATGTTTCTTCTGTGTTACTCGCTTCTGAGCTGGAATGTGAGCTATCCTCTTTTCACCACAGACACACACCCACACTTACACGTCTTACACTGTGAAAACTGGCTGCCAACCGAGTGTGCCTCCTCTCCCTCTCTCATTAACCGCAACTGTCAGATCCTCCAGATGAGGAGCAATTAAACCAGATAATAAACACTCGCCATCAATTCCTGTTTGTTGATGTTGTTGTTGTTGATGTCGAGCTGGGGGCTCCTCTTCTGCCACCTCGTGCTAACTAGTACTTGAGTAACACACGAGAGCAGCAAGGGAAGAGTCCTTCATAACACCGAAAAGGCCTCTACCTGCTGCATGTATGGCAACACCGGCCTGATGATGATAATAAAAAAAAAAGACAGTGAATGTTAACAATTAGATCCTAATCAGACACAGCTCACAGAGGCTGCTCTTTTATCCCCAGGCTTCACAGAAAAGGCAAACAAAGAGCTGCAAACTGTCAAGATAAAGGACTACTTAGGATTGGTCGTGTCTTAGGGCGTCTTAAAGGGCAGTAATCTTGCCGCGCACTGCTTCCTGAGACAACGTGCTGTAAAGACTCCCGTGTTTGCTCTTGTATTGGAGTGATAAGGCCGCTCTTCATCGCACCTTGCTTCTGATGAGGCTCGTCTACCCTGACTGTGAGAAGATGGAAAGTGTTGGATGGGTGTGTGTGGGAAGGGGGGTGGGGGTAGAGAGACTAGCCACGGAGGGTTTTTTTTTTTTTAGATGGTGATTGGCTGATGACATAAAAAGCAGCAAACGTTCCAAGTAAAAGGCTTTGACCTGATATTTTTTAGGTAATTAAGGAACATCCTCAAATAAAGAGTTCCCTCGTTGTTGTTGTTTTATGCCGTTGAGATGAGAATCACCGATGGCGGCGTTTGAGCCGGGATTGTTCTAATGAGGTGAACTCGGTTTGACCTGAGGAACAAGGCATAGGTGTATGTTCACTCGTCATTGTTTAGCTTGTGGAAAAAATAGAGCCTAAGATGGTTTTCCACTTAAAATTTGAAGGCTGGATAAAGCCTTCTTAGGAATTTAAAGACAATACCCTTTCTTCCAAAGGCTATAAAAACATGTATACAGCTGTACAAGGAGTTTCCTGACTCAAAGGCAAAATACAGTGTCAGATATTCCTATTACTAATCAGGATGCCGTGGCCATGGAAAAAAAATGTACAAGATGAAACTGTGGCCTGTTCAGAAAAAAAAAAGATCTGATTTCCCTTTCTCTGTGGAAAAATGGATGTGGCCTCTTGTTTTGAAACCATATTTCCCTGAAAAACACTTTGAAAACTAAACAAAATTGACAGAGTCGGATTTATTGTCTCGTGCTCTTTTGTCTTTGACCACCAGTGTTTGTGCCTTTGCCATGGCAACACCAGGGCTATTTATCTTTACAGGCCTTTTACAATAACGTCCCTTTCCTGACCAAACAACAGAGGAAATATCAGGTCAAGCCTCTTCCTCCCTCTAATGATCAGGTCAATTCGGGCTCAGTATTTCAGAGGGCTCAGGCACAGTCGCATGTGCGTCCACACGCAGTCATGCTATTGATGAGAAACATTCAGTTTGTGATTGGATTTCCGTCTTCTCGGCTGAGTTTATGTTTTTCTTAAACATGTTTTGTTCTTTAACATTAAAGGAAAAGGGAGGCGATGGCTTTCTATTTATTCCCCGGGCTCAGAAAGTTAGTTCAGCCAGAAACACTAGATGGAGACAGAGAAAACTGACTCCCAGGTTGGATTTTGGACCCTTTTGAGATTACAGCTCAGTGTGTTTGAAACACAGCACAAAGCACGTCCACATACAGTTTCCCCCCAGTCTTCTTGACTTCTTTTGGGCAAATAGTGTATGTTTTACGTATACATTTAACACTTCTCTCATGTCAGACACCCCTCCCCTCAGATCCTCTTAGCGCCATATTTTTCCTCTTTGCATGATAAACCTAATAATCTCTTTTCACACGTAAAATGTGCTCTGTGCAGTCATCTGCAAACATCTTGCAAATCCTTGTGACTTGTATATACTCCAGTATACTTTAGCTGTCGGGGCCTGTCCCCTCTCTTTGCAATTACTCCTTTTAAGGAGCCGCTCTCGTGAAAGTTGCCTAGAGTATATGCAGACTACTTTCCTCAATCCACATAAACAGCACCAATAATAGAAGAAAGTGACAATCTGGATGAGGAGGAATGGGCATAAAAGCACGAGGTGTGCAGAGAGTGCATGTCACAATTAAATTACTTAATGGGTGAAAGTCCCACGATAGATCACATGTAATTTGCATCAAGAGTCACTGTAATAAAGACTTTTTAAAACTTACATTGAAATTCAATTAGAGTGTTGAATGCATAACCAAAGCCGTGAAAAATGAACTCATTGGGGGTCCCTTTTCATTACTGCCCTGAGGCAAAAGAGACCATTAATTTAATACATTCCATGTTTTTTCACATGAGCATTTTTAAGTTGGTGCACATTTCCATCCTAATGTATCTAATACAAAGAGAGAGCCTGCCAAAGACTGCATTATACAAGAGGCAAAGAACCCCCCCCTCATCTCCAGTTGTTACCTTGAGTAGTCAGACCACTTTCAATCAGTCAAGCTTGAAAAATGACCTGGCCCTAAAAAAAACAAAACAACAAAAGAAGAAATTATGATATTGTTTTATTGATTCACGGCGTGGTGAATATTCCTGTACCGCAGGTGCCGTCACGCAGAGGTGCCGAGCTCGACTGTAAACAGTTAAACGGCGAGCCTTAATTAAGATATTACTGTTTTATCTTAGAACAGTGGATCTGCACACTTCAGTCAACCACAAAGCCAAAACAAAACAGGGACCCCTTTCAGAAGTTCCACCCTTAAGAGGAGTGCTAATTAAAAGACTATTTCATTAACTGTTCCAGCTTGGTAAATATAAGTTTACCAGGGGTCAATAGACTTTACAACACATAATGATTTGGAATATAATTACTGTGTAAGGGGAGCCGTAAAAAAATGCCTTCAAAATAAAGCAAAGTTGTTTGTCAGTCTGACGCTGACCCCCGCCGTGTCAGTCTAAGTTACCGGAGTTCAGAGGGCAGATCATGTTGGCTGTTGTCAGCGTGACGCACCAACAGTTTATCAGCCTCCTTTGTACCTTTCTATAGTACACATGGCTGCTATTTGGCGAGTGGCTGGGGAGCAACAGTAAACCACAGCCTCTACTTTTACTCAAGTCTTGTTGCAAATATGCGAGGCTATTCCAACACTGTCTGCACTTCGGCACAGAATTTCACAGGAAATGCTCAAAACCTTTGAAATCACATTTAATCACACAGTCCTCACAATCTAGGAGTGCGAGGCTTTGAACTTTAGAGTGCATGCTAAATACTTAATTTAAAAAAAATGAGCAAATGAGTTTGAATTGACCACTTTACATGTTTTTTTTGGCTATTAATGAAAATCACAGAAATCATAAAACAGTGCCCTTTAAAGCAGTGCTGCAAGTGGGAAGTCATAAACACATATTTTTTTCTTTTTTAGGATAAAGATGAGAGTGACACTGGAGCCAATCTGGGTGAGTCCTTGTGAAAGCAGCAGAGACATGCATTATTCATAGAAAAACTGTGAATGTTAGTGCCTCTTTTCCTTGTTTCAGCACGCATTTTTTCCATTTGTCTTGCGATGCTAAATTTTTAACGTTTTCCCCACATCGCATTGATGTTGCATGTAATTAGTGACTTTGCAGCAAAATCACTCCTGACACCGCTGTGTTCGCAAATTAGAATACTTCAGATATGGAGGATTCAGCTGGGAGAGTGGGTCTGGGAGAAATATGCGAGTTGCCTAAATATTATATGCGCTTCCACGGAAAAGTGACAAAATCATTTGAATTAACAGAAAAGATGCAAAAAGCTAATTGAAAACTCGTGGGTTATTTATACACGCGTTTAGAAAAAAGCGCATGGTGTTTCCAGGAGCCGGATGTGTGCCCTCCGCCATCACGACACCGTATCCTGCGTGGAAAAAGAGCAGGAAACGCTGAAGTGCATATTTGATTTATTTATTTTCACCCAGACGGATACTCAGAGCTTTATACAGATTTTGCCATTTGGAGGCTGAAATAATGGATGGGGCGCTCATCCATTTTTAATTCCTCCATGTTGTGTGAAGGGTAAACATGTTGTTTGAAATGTCTTTTCTCTGCTGAACTGTGTTTTCTCATTATGAGACTGTGTATAGGGAGCAAAAACTAGTCACGAAAGTGCTTAAAGTGCGTCGCGACAAGTCATTGAAGGTGATTTTCGAATAATGCTCAGTCCCAAAAGCCACTTATGTCTGCATAGCCAAAAAATAATAGAAAAAAAAAGAGATGCCAGTGGTCCTCCTTGTTACATCACACACCAAGTGTGCAAAATCCCCACCTACCCCTTCCAAAATAATATTTAGGGTGATTTTCCTTTAATACACTTGAAATATTCACTGATCTAAAGACAGGGATCTATGCTGACAGACCTTGCACCCATGGGAAGTTATTCTGTGACTAATACAGCGCAATGGTTTTCAGTTTGGACCCAGACACCAGCCCACAGATCCACTGATAATTTGGAATCATTTTTAATAAGTCGTAATTACACAGAGGGTCTGATTGTGCTCTGCAGCCCTTGAAAATGAAATATGTTACATGGGGGCCTGATGGTAAAGGATATTGCTTGCCGTTCATACATAATTGAGAGATCTTGAATGTCAAACCAGTGGGAGAAAATGCAACAGAAGCAACAGAACACCTCACCACAAAACTACACAGCATCGTCTCTACTCTGAGCCAGCCAGCAGAGAGGAACATGTGTTATGTGGTGTACCAAACTGCCCGGAGGAGGTGTACATTGACAGGTTCTGTATTCAAGAGTGCTTTCCCAAATTGCTGCGCTTTATTTACACCTACTCTCTTTCCCGCGTCTTAAATAGAGGAAAAGGACATATTTTTACCAGTTCGTGCTCCACATAATAAACGTTAACTATATATTAGCATGAGAAGAACTCCCTCCCCACCACCACCTTTTTTTTATTGCATTTAAAATTAAAAGAGGATGTTTACTTGATGAGAAATGTGAGTGTCTTTTGTCTGCCTTGTTTCCCTTCCGGTCTCTTTGTCTGTGTGGCTGATGGGCAGGAGGAAGAGAGTTGTCTCTAAACAGATAACCTGACTTTGTTAGTAAATGAAATACACAGGAGCTCGGGATGGGAGCTCTTTATTTCCTCCTCTTCTTCATAGATAAATGACTTGCTGTCTCCCGGGCAAAGAGCCATCTTTATATTTTTGACGTTTTTGTGTTTAATGTGTTGTAGATTTTATACGGCCCATCTTTATGCTCGACATTTTTGCATTTTCTTTTAAAGCTCAAATGCAGTTATTGATGGCCCTGCCTCTAGTACATTATGCATTATTTGTTAGTAAGTACCATTTTTGCATATTGACTCTAACAAGAAAATGCATGTATGGAAATTCTAATATAAATTGACTTATATGTATAGGCTTAGACTGTGCCCACTAAGCTTTTCTGCAAATAATATATAGTCCTTTATGCTGCTAATCCTGAAGAGCAGTCCTAAAGACTGCCGACTCGAAGGAGAGAAAAAAAAAAACCCAACCTGGACCTTTAGCTTTTAAAGACTTTTATCTTATATTACAGCAATGACAGCTTGCGCCTCTTTCTAAGGCTTTTATGCTTTGTTTCAAGAGGACCAGGAAGGGGGAAGAGAGATGTGTTAGGAGACAAAAGGTGATATTGATAAGGATGGAAGGTGCAGAGGAGTGTACTCCAGTGTAATGCAGCTTTATGATGCCCTTTTTCATTTAGCATGAATGGTTTTTATGATTCCATTTCTTGGGTGAACAGGGATGAAAGAGGGCTGAGGGTTTGAAACAGACAGAGGACACACAAGGATCACCCGAGAACGCTTTATCGTTTCGCTGTCAACACAAAAAAACGCTTTTACTTAAAATTGTCCCACCTACCTTCGCAACACAGACTCTTTAAAAGTGACATTCAAGGCAAAGAAAACACACACACACACACATGAATGAATCTGGCTGTGAAATACACGTGTTTTCTTCCCAACAGCTCCTCTGTTGTGAAGCTGCTAATAAGCTGCTGCTGTATTCATCTCTTATTAGTAGTTTGCACATTTTGGTTAAGCAACCCAGTTATTACCTCATTATCAGCCTTTATTTTCTGGAGAATGTAGGAAAAACAAATAAATTCAAAGTCGAATCTTCACATTTAACACACAGAGAACAATTTTGCTTTTAGTTTTGTCTTTTTGTGCAAATGCATTTTTGCCATGCTTTACCTTAAAATGACAAATATTTGCAGACAGTGAAAGAGTTGCACATTTTCATGGATCTAAAGGTACAGCAATGTGAATTTACATTCTTTCTAATAAAAGTCATCACATTTCTGTCATGCAGAGCAGAAAAAATGAAAAAAGAAAAGAAAAAATAATAATTTTGATGAGTTTATCTGCTAGAAAGCACCGCTGATTCTTTAACCGCTAGCCTTTCCTAGTTAGCAGTGGGCGAAAGACGTGGTACAGGACAGGTCCAATCCATCACAGAGGAAATTACGTTTTAAAATTTAAGTTGGGCAAACTCTAGTGATCATTCCCAGAAGTCTGAAGTACTCAGATTTCAGTATTAAATTCAAACTGAAATTAAACCAAACACCAAATGTGTTATATTTGATACATGAGTTTTTGAGACCTTGAGTGATTTCTTTTAAACTCTAACTTCATCTCTAACATCTCTTTATGTCTTTTTTTGTTTGTTTAAGATCAACTGTGAACTATAAATTGCACAAAAATGCCAGATGTTCAGAAAAAAAACCCACTCCAGTTTCAAAAAATGTGATTTTTCTGGCATTTCTTTCAGGGTTCGTGCTTTGCAAGGGTAAAATTGAACGTTTTCTAAAGCATTTCTTTTTGGGAAAATGTGAAGCAAGACTTGACAAGTGTCACCTTAAATGAGATTTCATAAAACTATAAATAAAACTGATAAAATAAAGATATTTGGTCTAAAACACAAAATAAAACTGCTGACAGTGCACACATAAATTACTTGGGAAATACTGCACTCAAGCAAAGTAAAAAATACCACAAAATACTCCTTCCTGAGAATCACGTGTAATTATTCGTGTATCAGGGTCACGTAAGTCCAGCTGTGTCATTTAACTGAAACAGGTTCTCCTTTTTCAAACTAACATTAGCTCTGAGCAATCCCAATCCCTCCTTCCATCCTCAGCAGTTTGGTGAACATGTGTCCTTCTGATACTTGCAGACCAAAGCATTTAATTTTTCAGTGCAGCGCTTCCTCTTAGAGAGGGATAGAAAAGGGAAATTTTGGTTTCTTTGGCTGTTTTCCTGTAACATGTAATATTTCTGATCATTTTTTTTTAAATGAGTGGTTAAATTTAAAATAAATAAATACAGTATTTTTCTCTCACATCTAAAACTAAAAAAAGATATCTTGTTTTATGATCTCCTACTCTGTGTGACGAGCAAAGCTGCCTCACGTTGTCACACCGCTGCCCAAGAGCAGATATGGTGACGCTGACTGATGCACACTGTTACATATTTATCCAGCCCACTCACTGGCACTGAGTTTAAACAGAACAGCTGATATGTTTATAAAGTGGGAAATAAGGAAATTGGAACAATCCAGACTGACTGACTATCTGATAAAGCCGTACAAACCCCCTTAACCTTAGATATGAGTGGACCTTAAAGTAGAAACAGAGACCTGAAAAGGTTTTTAAAACATATTACAAGAATGCTTTGGATGGATGACTTCCTTCAGCCTTACTTACTCGTGTCCGCTCTTCGATCCTGATACCGATAGTACTGTTTAAAGCGTCCACTTACCAGGAACAGGGTGTCATTTTTCTGTCTCTCAATAAGGATCTGTGGTTTTATCCTCTGTGTCTAAGGCACATAAAGGCTTTATAAGGGTGCTTACAGAGAGACTCGAGCAGAATCAGGGTTTTTGAATCTGTTTAAATGATTTTAAAGGCGGGGCTGAAGGCTATGATTCTCTGATTTATTGCTTCCCCCTCTTAGTTCAGATTGATGTTTTGCTTTTCCATGCCTTCCTGCTTTTATGGCATCATCTTGTGTCCAGAGATGTGGCTCCTCCAATAAAGAGCCTTTTAACTTTGCTCACATTTCTATTAAAAAAGAAAACGGAGAAACAAAAGGAACTGTTTCGAAAACTTGTGACAATCTATTAAATCTGAGCGGTATAGCGCACGCAAAGCGTGCGATATGAATGAAAAATGTGGCAGTTCCTCTCCTCTCAGCAACACAATGGAATATAAAAATAAACTACGCAGATATTTTATTACTGGTAGTACATTTATAATTCTCCTTGAGGCTTTCAGCAAGGGACAGCCAATCACAGGCTATTTTATGCTGCCGTATTAAGACTCGCGCAACAAGAAAATCCACTGAACCACAGTGTCCTCGTGTCATAAGTGTCACATTGGGCTGTTGTCTAAACAAAGACATGGCCTGGAAACAAGAAGGAGTTAGGGGGACAGGTTAGGCACAACGAGAGACATCCATTTTAATTAAATGTTACACAGTCCCACTCCCAGGCCCTAATACAAGTAGGCTTACTGCAAAGATCTCATTTAGGACAAACAAGATGACTGCATCTTTCTCTAACTATCACCCACAGCCGAGGAGCGCGCTGCGATACAGGGCTGTAAAATGACTGATGTTTGTAAAAAGCGACATTTCTGCCTAGTAAGCACTTCTACAGGGACGCTCCTGAGTTTTTATGTGCGGGTTCATAAACTCCCAGACTAATGCACCCTGACACTCTGTTTTGATATCATTACGGCATTATACCCATCCTTTTTTTGAGCGAAAAAACGCAAGTACTTAGAAAGTCGAAATTCATAAATAAATTTATGTCAAGCTGCACTTAATATTGATTTTGTTAGTGTACAGATTCAATAATAAGGTACCGAGTACATGAATATTTAAATATAATCTTCATTTCTGCATCTCCTAATGGCCTTTTCTCCTCTACACTCAATTTAAACACAATTTGGAAACTATAATGTATTGAAAATGACTGGAATTCAGCAATAAATCACTGCTGGGATACTGGGGGCCTTTTATAAGATAGTCCAATATTAGTTCCCAGAGGGATCGGCACAATTAGATTTCTGTTTTTTTAAACTTAGCAATTATTATTCCAGCTATGGTTTCACCAGAAATTATTGTCTCCCCTTTTCCAATTTCCATGCAGAAATGGAGCAAAGCCTAAATGGTTAACCAACAGAGGCCAAAGGTCAACCCCTGCACAGAGCATGCAAATGAAAGCCACTGCGTTACTTTGTTTGTGCTGGAAACTCAGGGACCTGCGTAAAGTCAGTTATTGTTAACAGTTAATGGATAAAAGTAAAAGAAGAAGAGTGATGCGTCGGTCAAGGCAGAAGTCCAAGCTAGCGCAAATGAATGAAGAAAACCCTCTAATAGGCATGTGGAGCCACAGTGTGCGATCCATATGATGGCTATCAATAATTCATTCTTGGCTGTGGCCTTTTGGGAGGCATTAAGGTAATATGAAGAGCAGTCAGTCCAAATGGTTTGCAAATCCTTTTTAAGCAGGATACACAGTATCATTTACCTGATTTCTGCCACTAGCAGCTTTATAGGGAATCTAAGTGTTTTAGATAAGCACAATCAGAGACACTTGTGGTTCACTTTGTTTGAAAGATTAGAAGCAGGACGAATATGAAAACAGTTCAATCTTGCTCCTGGTGGTTACTTTGTTTTTAATGGATTAATGCATTAAAACATGATACGTGGCATTAAAAATAACAGATGCAAAATCAGAACTGATTAGGAGAAGCAGATCTAAAACACTGGGAGTTACTGTAATAGTTCATGGAATACGAATGGGACAGCTTGCTCGCAGAACATGTGGAGTTCACACTCCATACTGGTAACTGCTGATAGTTTGTTTCTTGGAGCCTTCTCTGTAGTTTCTTCACCCCCGTCCATGTGTTTCTGCTTCCACAGGCACACTTTGTTGTCTCTGCTCGCCCTCAGGAAAAGAAGAAAAAGCACTGCTTCAGCAGTAATATTTGGCTTTTCTGAGTCATTTTGATTCGTCCCAGCATTTGGAAAGCCACATGTATGTGATTTGTTTTGGAGAAACAGGCTTCCATTCACAGACAAACTGTCAATTGATCTCATATGATAAATATTAGCTGAGGATTAACAGAATTTAATTGTTACCCAAAGTGGAGCCGAAGGGAAAGATTTTCTTGAAAAAGCTTTTCCGAGTAGCATTAACAGAGAACATGAGAGACGCACATAAGGAGGTTGTTATCATTTTTCTTTCTTTCCCGTGGAAGGAGCATGTATACAGTTCGGTCCAAAAGCACTTTGGCTCATCAGCTCAGCGATTACTCCGCACACACCGTATTATGTAAAGGTGGACTAGCAGTGGCGGCTAATGGCCTCCCTGCCTCTTTAAGTTATGGATGTAGCCTTTTGTGCTGCAGGGTCGCACATAAAGGCCTCTCTTTTTAATTCACAGTCACCCACGGTCAGGCTAAATGGCTGACACTGGAATTGGAGGCCTGTGTTTATACTGGTCGACACACACACACACACGCACACACACTTAGTTTCAAAAACGGCTATTGACATTGACTGAAGAGCTTCAGCTGGATTCTCTGCAATGTTGCTTCAGTGTTAAAGATTTTAGTGAATGCTTTCAGTTTCACACGTGTATGATGAAGAGATTCCACGAGGAAATGAATGGAGTGAATTTCCCGAAAATATAATTGCGAACATGCAACAAAGAGCAGATCTAGGGGTACATCTCATGATGTACTACTTGCTCGTAAAAAGCTGCCAGTTAAAGTACTTTGCACAACGGTGTTTAAGCTTGTATTTCTCTGTTATTTATGTTTTCATTCGCAGTCACCCCTTGAAATTAAAGACTGCGCATTAAATTTTATGATTGCTTCTGTAAATTACAGGGAAATTTAAAAGATATCTACAGTAAATGCGCAGGTTGTTGCTGGCTGCAGATACATACACGAGCATGCTAATAACGGAGCCGAAGCTCGCCGTTCAGCGTTGTATAACATGCACAGAGTGCAGGCGCTGTTAGTGGCCGTTCATGTTCATTCTGTCTGGGACTTCAACCCCGATTACAAAATGTTGCAGAAACCTGATCTGTGCATTTCTGAGCAGCCCACATTTCTACCCCCCTCTTTCCTTGAGTAGATTATTAAAAATTGATCAGTCTTTGTAATGTAATAATTTCTGTCTGTTTTCATATTTTAATCCTGTTTTAAGGAAAACACGATACATTAATCAAATATGACAGAACATACTCTTAATGTAATCACGCAGGGGAATATGAATTGCAAATGCCTCGGCACCACCCTCCTCCAGCACCAAATGTACTTCCATTAATGTTACAAAATAAAATAATCATGACCATTTTAAATAGAAATCAACTACATGGAAAGCGACGGAATATTTGAGAAACGGAGTTTGCGCGAAATGGCAAAATGCAGGGGCTTTTCATCAAAAGGCAGCGGCGTAATGCTGTGAACAAGCGCCGGTGCCTTTGGGACAGCAACTCAAGACAAATGCAAGGCGACGCACGCTTCGCCAGGCCCCATTTCCTCACTGATCGAGATGGAACACAAGTTTTCTGTGTCAAGAACAAAGATTCTTCTTAGCTGAGATGATTCTTGACTAATGGTACATCATCACTTTCTGCACTGTCCTTGTTCAAGAGATTGACAGGTTGGGCCTGGGAGCCCCAAATGCACTGCAGAGATTATCCACTCTCTGCTCAGCTTCTTTTTTATGATGTTTTTATATATTAAGACGCACAACTTCCCAAAAAAAAAAGATGAAAAAGCACTCGATAATTGAACAAACAACTGGTGCCCGTGAGTTTCAGAGGGCTGGAAATTAGCGCACTGATGACATCCTGCAATAAATGCAATACATTATGAACATCTAGGCGCCACTGCAGATCTGCGCAGGATCGCATTTATGGACTTAAATATCTCATCAGCATTTAGAAGTTTTCCTTAAAGAGATTGGGAAAGAGCATTCCAGAGACATTCTCTCGAAATGGAGAGGCACCTTTCAAAACAAGTCAATATTCAGCACAGAAGAAAGAGGTCCTAATTAGATTCATTTGCCTCTTGGATCAATGTTTTCCTAGGGATGTGAGTTATAAAGTCAGAGTGGAGCATAAATAATCAAAAACAAATAAAGATGTGTGTTTGGAGAAATATGGCTGATGGTGCTCATAAAAGCTCAGCCCGGCATGCAAAAGCGGGATGAATATTTAAAGATGGGAATGAAAGAAAAAAGCTCAGGTAGAAAAAAAAAAGGCGGTTTCTAAAAAGGTCTGACCTTGGCCGGCAGAGTGGAGGAATCCTTTAGAGGGTACCTTGGCCATACTTAGCGAAAAGTAGATAATTTGTTAATGTCACGCACTTGTTGGAAATGGCAGATAAATGGATTTCAGCCATTATTTTCCAGCCTAAGTGAAGTGAAGGAGGAAACGTTGCGGAGAGGACAAACCCAGTTATGACTGATAAGTGTCTAAAAGCTAATGAAGGCTGGCTAGGCCAAGGTCAATGGCTGCTAGCGGGATGCTATGTGCTGCTCCGTTGTCCTGCTGCTTAAATATAGAGGAAATATACATTGAGCTTTTAACACCTTGAAACATAGGAGAGACTGGTATATGAAATATGGGCATGTAATGGCTTTTTAATGACGGCCTCCCAGCCCACCATTCTGGCCTGAGATTGGAAATCGGAGGTGAACCTTGATATCACTGCGCTAAGTGCTTGTAATGCACCGTAACTTCTGGCCATCCTGTTGAGTGAGACAGTTCAGGCCAGGAGATAAATGCCCCTGCACTGGACAGGGCCTTTTGCTGGCAGGAGGACACCGCACTCCCCGTGATCCCAGCCAGAGTTACTCATAAGTTCAAAACAGTGACAGCGCAGTCAGTGCGATTTTCAGACTGTAGCAGCTGAAGAATGAATTGATAAAAGTTTGTTCTTTTTTAGGATTATGGGTTCAATCAGAGATGTAGTTTGAGCCTTCTACATGCTTTTAATTATGTACTAAATCTTGAATAATTACATGTAAAAAGACTAATTGTTGTGCCCGTTCAGCTTAGACCCACCTGGAAACCACAATGTGCACATCACTGGGTCTAGTAAAGGAGGGCAAATGTCATGTCAATACTAATAGAATATTTATCCAGTGAGGTCTGTTTATATAGTCTGCATAGGTAATGTGCTGAATACAAGCCATCTCTAACTTCACCACAGCTGGCCAGCAGTTTTTAAGCACGAGTGCTGCAACTGCACGGACCCGTCTGGTGAAAGTTCAGGATTTAAGGAAGTAAGAGGAAAGATAAAAAAAAAACATATTTAATGTAAAACACGACTTGTTCAAGTTTATAGTTTATAGAAGATACATTTTTTTCTCTCATCCAGGTGCCTGAGCAGCACAGCGTATTGCAGGGATCGAGTTGTTACAAAAGCTGCTACAGTTTGGGAAAAAGCTGACCCTTGGCTGGACTCTCAGTTTTGACGCCTATAATCCAATCATCTGAGTGAATAATTACAAAATAATAACACCGGTGCAACATCATCTTGGCTCCATCCAGTATAGTGGCTTCCCTTCCGCCACTCGTGTGCTTAATGTCCTCTAAAGACCCATATTACACCCCAATTAGATGGCACTCTTGTTTCCTTACATCAAGGGCTTGACTCTACTGGCTTGTCACCCTCCCTTGGCCTAATCAATTTCATTACTCCAGTTACAGCCCCAGCCCCGGGAAAGCTGTGCCCTTAAACTTCAGCTCCTGCTTCAATCGATCAATAGCTCGAGTCCCTGCCAAGGTTCCATTTAAAGTTCATTTATTTCAAGCCATCATATAAAACAAGACAGAGCATCGATGCAGCCCCACTTTGTTTTATTTGACTGAGGATTTCCACCATGACACTCAAATCCACTCCAGTTTACTCCAAAGGCTGTTGTGGGAACGGGCACCTGGTGGGATCGCGATACGACCGAGCTTATTTACTTCCTGTTTTCCGACCCCGGTGATCTGAGTCACATGTGCACTTCTGCTCCATGTGCTGTAATAAAGGGAAATAAAGACCAAAGAGCCTTTATTTCCCTTAAATGACGTGAACCCAATTACAGTATTTCAAATTAGCAGCCCAAGCTTTGCCATTCGAATCTGCTGGAAGAAAAACAATTTAGCTGAGCACCACGAACAAACTCTGAAAGTGTAAGTGACTCTCTGTAAATAATCTGATGCATAAGCTCACAGAACTCGGTGCCTCTTCCACGCATTTTGTTTGCTGGAGTTCCCTATGGATCCTGCAAAGTTAAACATCCCATATATTCACCAGTTAATTAATCCGAGTGATTAGTGAAATATAGCTAGGTCTGTCTCCTCCATTACATACTCTATTTGTTAAGTCTATAGAGATGCCAAGCTTTGGTGTGCAATTATACAGTATACAGAATTAAGATCCTTAAATATTCATAAGGGTTATATAGCAGATGATCATGATTGTGAAACCCTGCATCTTCAGTCCTTCATTAACCAGACAACTTCATTATCATTCACAGCTTGACAAATCAGTGGCATGGTTTTGGAAATCTAATGAAGATAATTTGCTTTAGATATTGTGAATGAGGTCCCAATTTACATGAAAGTGGCCCCCAACATTGATTGAAGTGGTGTGTTTTACTTATTTTGCTGCTGGGATGCGTTGCAATGCCCCACTGTATCTCGCGGCTTACAGTCCGGCGCGCCTATTAGCTTGGCTCAGGAATTACCTCCAAATTTCAAATTAACAAAATTTCAGACAAGCAAAAATTAAGAGCTCAGGTTGCATGACAGGTGTCAGGACAAAGCTCAAGTGACTCTTGAGATTTTTGTTGATTCGGGCCAGCGGTGAGTCAAAGCTGATGGGTCAGCCGGAGCCAGACTCTCCAGACGTCCAGTCACCGCCACACGAGAGTGACTTCATAAGATGTCAGAGAGCATTTCACCTGCCGTTGTCACATCTCTCCCACAACTGCGTATTCCTGTGCCACTTATGAATTATGGATGGCCGGCGGAAACAAACCTATAGTGCAGATTCAAGCCTTTTATAAACTATTTAAATGCAGGTAGTTGTCATCTTTTTTGTGAGGGGGTTTGGAGAAAGTCTTGTGCTACATGTGCTCAGTCACACACATGCAAATGAAATCCTTTAAAATATTACTCTGCTGTACAGATTGATAGAAAGCCAAATTTGTCCTGGGAAAATGCAGACAAACATTCCTTTAAAATAATTACCTATACAGCTTGAAAAAAGGCCTTTGGCTCCCCTCACACCTCTGCATCCTTTAATTTAACAGATTAAGTAAGGCTAAGGGAAAGTAAAATGTGCTGTTATAACTCTTAATCGGGAGCGAAGGTGGCTTCAAATTTTCTAGGCTTAAAGGTACTTATTCCATGCGCATTTGCCTTAATCTTAATATGAAAAGCTATTAAATGAGTGTAAAATTAAAGGGTTCTGTGTGAAAAATTATAGCGATGACCTCAAGCTGCATGGGGTTTTAATAACAACTCTCTGTTTCATGTTGACCAGAGTTCCACTGTGGGCTTTTTCAGAGCGCCACTTTGATGGAGGAGGCTTGATTCAGTAGCATGTTTGGGTTTAAACCAAGAAAGAAAAAAAAAAGGAAAGCTCTTTTGGTACAATGAGCATGTCAGCCGTGCCACACATGGCAAACCTTACAGCAGTAGGGGCTTGGCAGGGAGAGGCCCATCTCTGGGAGTGATTTCTTCCAAAGCTGGCCCAAATGAAAGCATCTTGTTTTAATCAGGGATTCTGGCTGCGATAGCTGCAGTGGGAGCAGCGAGGACTTGGCAGTCGGTTGCAATACAGGCTGTGGCACTCGTACAAAATACACAAATATTTCCACAGTAATTATGTGTCAAGTTAAACAAGCAATTGAGGGCTCGGGCTGAATGTGTTTGGGGGGGGGGGTGCGAGGTGCTGCTGGGAGTGGTTGAGGGTGGGGTGCTGAGCAAAAGCGCACGGTGTGTTACTTGGATGCAGAGGATCGAGTGAGACCCCCAACAGGACAAATTAGGCCAAAAGACTTTGATACGCTTCAGTTTTATTTGTTTTTTTCTGCTCCAGGAAATGCAACAGACCTCACTGTAATTGTGAATACTCAGTGGATTGAGCAATAATCATGTGGTATTGCCACTTCTCGTTCCAGTGTAGGAAGGCGCTTTCAGCTCGCAAGATACAGTTCAAAGACTGGGTGGATGGCCAAAGGGACTAAGTAATTGTGAGATCAGTGACTAGTGCTTTTTTGTGGTTCCTGGTTTATATAGGCGCATTTGTAAATCTACATTGGCACCGAAACTCTGAAATGAAATATGATCGCTGTATGACTCTGTGATCTTATTAAAGCTGCTGGAAAGGCTGGAAATCGAGTATGAGAAGCAGAATCCCTGCACACCAGCTCAAGCAAAGGCAGCAGAAAGTAGTCCTGTCTTCTCTCGTGCTCGTACAATCCTCTGGATTTGTTGTTAAATAAGGTACAGCTGAATCAAATGAGATTGAAAATCTGAGGCTTTATAGTCTTAAGATTTCAGAAAATTAGCTTAGAAAAAAAATCTAAAATCTGCCCAACAACTGCTAAAAGAGCCTGACAAACAAAGCTGCTGAACTTCATTCACCTCTGTGCGTAAGAAATAAAAATTCTCTTCTTATCTGGTTTACAGCTTTTTGAAACTAAAAGAACCTGATGCCAGCACACAGTCCTCTCTCCCTGCACACAACAGATCGGACTACATCTGCAAGCCACCTTAAGAGTCGCTCCACCTGGCTGGGGGAGTCAGTTGCAGCCATTGTGTCGAGTTGACTTCCCTGTGACCTTCCACCTTGAAGAATCTCTCTGCGCTGAGTATCACTGTACCTGATTTAAAGCTGGCTAATCCAAACAGGAAACCAAACACTTGCCATTCAGCAAAAACAGAATTCCTCTCTTTGCAGATCGACACATCCGAGCGCCATCGGAAACAGACGTTTAAAGTAAAAGGATCCCGGGAAAAATATTGGAGAGATTTCTCCTAACCGCTTCATTCTGTGACTGGAAATAAATATGCACAGACGTCACTGATTAATATGTAAAAATAGCCTTAGTGAAAATAATATATTTAAATGAGAAAAAAATAACAAATATAAAAACTGATTGATTGACATTCAAATATTTAAATCCACATTCTTTGTTTAGGTATCCTCCAACTGTCTAACAGTTAAGTAGTCTTTGCAATTGTTGCTTTCATATGTTAAATTATTGGCCTGAATTAAAGTGGAACATATGTTACAGCAGCTAAACAAATAACTAGATCCTCATTAGGGAGATTTCTAAATGTAACCTCTGAAATGTTAGCAACACATTTCTTTAGCTTTGGTTTTTGTGGGCTGATCTGATGGCAAATGTGAAGTCAGGATGTTCAAAGAAAGTACGGGCCTAAATAAGGAAGAAGAAGAAGAAACTTTATTGTCCCTTATGGGAAATTTGACTTTAAAACTTAGCAGAATTTGCACAATAACACCAACAGTTCCATCATAAATCAATAAAATAAGTTAATCAATACACATATGTTTCTTGATACAACTCCGGCAAGCATTCGAGCACACGTTGGTGTGGCTTCAGAGCTTTTACATTGCTACTGCACTATTTCCTGTTTAGGAAGGTAGAGAGTCATGCACGCAGCTCTTTTTTTTTAAACTTAATTTCGAGCAGACGTCTTACCTGCAGTTTAGCAATACTCATAAAGACTGTCTTCCAACAACATTATCTGCATTTCAGGCCTCATGTCTTGAGCTCCTCACAGCAGTATGGCTATGACACTCTCATTACACTCAATCCAATATAAGCCCCCTCATTTCGCTACTTACTGTATGGAGGCAGCACCCGCAAAGTGACACCACCTCTCTGAAAGAATACGCTCATTAGCAAAACCAGCTAACAGTAGATCTCCCCATGTCTATTAGTGTTACATTTACCTCTGGCGTGACAGTGATTCATCACAAATATTATCTTTGACTGGAATCCTGTCTCTGTACACTTCTATTGCTGCTGTGACAACCATTAAATCACCTGCCACGGTGCAGCCACTTTACTGATGCCGCTGTTGATGCCTGGCTGACCCGTCTGGCCCCGGCAGCGCATACCTCTGCTTTATGTCACACGTGGTAGCAGTTCAGGACCAACAGGCGCGTATTCTGTGTGACTGAGCTTCTTATTTCAAATACATTCTGTTTTATTTTTACTTCTTTCCCTGCTTTCATGCATGCAAAAAAGGGAAGTGAAAATTGCATGCGAGTGCAGAGATGGATAAGGACACTGGAGATTCGTCACAATTATCGCACATCCTATAGTGACGTTCTTTGCTCTTTGGTTTGGAACTTGTCATTTCCTGGCGTATGTTTTTCTTTACACCTAAAAAAGTGTTTTGCTTTTTTTTTTCCACTCTTCTTTTTTTGTGCTGTTTTCTCAAACTGATGTGGGAATTGAGAAATAAAGCAAACAGTCGGGCTCTGATTCCATTTCTTATTTAAATGCTCACATTGTCTGCGCCAAAACTATGATTTCCCTCCTCACTCTGCCACGCACAAAGCCCATCTTCCCAGGTGCCCGCTACAGATGGCGATAAAAGGTATTTGCTTTTTGAAGGTGTTGTCTTGGGTTTTTGTGTAAATCCATTATTTAGGCTATCCTTGGTTGGATATTTATTGTTAGGAATTTGGATGAAACTTCTTGGTTCCTGGTGGCACGAAGCATAAAGGAACGACATCCCCCTGGATTGTGCAGCTGCGCAACTGTACGAATTCAAAAAGTTTTAATGAAAAAGTGAGACAAGAATGCAAACAGTTTTTTCACGAGCAGCAGCAGCAGACCTGTCATTCTCATTTGAGACCTTTCAGTATTTCATCCTAACCAGACATGACATCTGCTGGTTTAGCGGCCTGGCCCACTTTTAACCAAACAGAGGGAATATCTGGTGAAAGCGTTCAGGTTTTCACTGGAAAGCAGGCCTACAGATGTGCTGCGCTCTGTGGTATAATGTCCTGATGATTCATCTGAAAGTTGTAACATAAAATCAGAGAAGAACTTTTGACTCATCGTGTTTCTTCCCCACTTCCTGTTAATGTTTACTGTAGTTACAAGAAGAAGAAAAAGCATTTAAATAAACTGGCATTCCTTGAAACAGACATTTGATAACCAACCAAAGCCCACGTGGACAGATTTGCCAAGTGTCTTTAATAAGGCCTTATTTAGTGGGCTAACCACCTAACCAAAATCTGAATTTAACACATATCAAGCGCTTCCAAGCTTAAAATGATTCTGTGGTTAACTCAACCGCTTGCAGATATTTTTTTCCCCCCAAAAAAAAAAAAAGAACGAAAACATATTATAAAAGAAGTGCTATAAAATATTTACACAATGCATCCTTGAAGTGTCGCAGTTACAGGAACATCACAACTACTTAGTGGGGGGAAAAAGTCACCTGCGATGTCATCACTCCTTTTTCTGCACACATCCATCCCCATGCACTGCAGTATGCATGGTTTCAAACTTCAAATCCTCTCGGAAAACAAGCAAACGGGAGAAGATGGTGGTCAGGTGTCTGATGAAGCATGAGGAGTACCGAGATACGCCAGTGGGAGGCGCTTTAGCCGTGTTGTATTCAAGCCGCCTGCGTACAGGACGGAGAAGCTCTCTCCTCAACGTGAGAAAAGTTTTCTCTCTCTTTTCTTTTTTGACAGGCTCTTCTTTTAAAACTATGCAAAACTGTGACCACAGTTGCTTAAGTTGGAGACTCGTTATTTAACGCATGCGCATGGTAGAGGAAATCTGGGGCATTTCATGGAGATGTGTGTGAAGCAGAAGATGATCGGCATTTTTCCATAACTGTAAGCAACACCTCAGTGGTAAATAAATGCATCCTACAGACACGCATATACCAATAGACGGATTTCACAAGGCCTCCACTCTTAAAAAAAAAAAAAGAAATATTTTATTAAGAAATTGTCTTTTATGAATTTTGAATCTGTTTCCAAAGTGACGCAGAAAAGCTGTTAATATTATTTAAAGAAGAACATAAGGCCGCTTTTACAAATTATTTAAGCACCAAACGGCCAAACATTGTTTATCCAATTAATAAAAGTCCGCGCAGCTGTTGACGGATGGGCTCAGGGTCAAAGTGCTGTTTCTCAGATTTCAGTTCATTTGCACGAAGACAGGCAGACGCCTCGACACACTGCGAGTCAATATCGCTGATAACAAAGGACACAATCCTTATGTGACAACGCCTTGAAGTTGGATCCCGGTGAATTCACGCAAGCAGCAGCAGCAGCAGCAATGCAAAGTGCAGCTCAGTACTGTAAGGAAAAGGGGAGCATTAGCGCTGGTACTCCTTGTCATTTAGCTGCTCAGCTTTATCACAGGGGACCTGCTGCAAATAGCGGCGAGGTGGGGGGAAAATAGCTGGATGCAAACGATCTGCTTTCCTCTTGTTGGGTATTAAACACTTTATAGAAAATTAAACCTTTCAGAGGTAGCAGTAAAAGACCCGGGTGCATCTGTCTTTTTCTCGGCTATAATAAGGCATTGGTATCCAAACAATTCTGGGATAATGCATTTAAATACAAGTCCTATTATTTTTTATTGTTATTTTGCATTTTCTCATTCCCTGCTTCGCATCTTTGGCTACCAGATGTGTCTCCACACTGAAGAATTATTTCTCCTCCCCAGAGTCAAATAAATGCAATCAATATGAGTATTGCTCTCAGGCCTTGAAATATTACATTAATGTTCCATGTGGTGACATTTTAGCTGGAATTTTCAAATACATCATGAAGGCTCAAATTAATATTTATCAGCAAGAGGCTTTTATGCTTTGCAAAACAGTATTAGCGTGAAGTCCAATAATCTTGTCCTCTAAGCAGGAAAATGGTGTCTGTATCTAGGCTTGGTCAGACGGGTTTTGGGATTTGATAAGTCAAAGGGAAGTGTCAACTAAACATTTAAGATGATTCCCCCCCCGAAATTTTTTTTATTAAGCAAACATCTGGATTTCTGCTCTTGAATTAAAGCACCAATGCTGAGGCTCACTCCTGCTTTTATATTTCATATATTTATTGCCCTTCTTGTCATGTGTGAAGGTGGTGAAAGTCAGATTCATTTGACTCAAATAGGGGGGGTTGGTGGATTCGCCATTGATATTATTATTTATTCAGGCATGTTAAACAATTTGTCCTTCCAGTATTTGCTGATCAGAGCAGAAAAGCCTAAGAAAATTCAGAAAACATTGATTTCTCTATATGAACCTGATAAAAGGAGGAGACACAAAAATAAAACAAGCATGCCTTATATGATTTTTTTCTTAACTATATGTTTGCATCTTTAAGCTTTCTGCAGTCCATCCTGTCAATCTAGCAAATTGTTATGCATCTGTGACCATAGGGAATACCGTTCTATCGTTTATAGATCTTTTTTAAATTATTCTTGTCATTGAGCCCCAAATTTATGCCACCATTGATCCGGCAAGCAAAATATGAAACGAATTGGTGTTGCTATTTGATGACCTGCAGGTCAAGGAGATTTTAACATTGGTATTATTGAGCGTGGCATCTGCCGTCTTTCACCTGGGCCGCTGCCCTCTTCACTATCCCTGCTCTCTACTGCCAAAATGAAAACAAACACCTTTTTTCACTACGAGGGCTCCAGATCTGTCGCCCGCAAGGTGACAGTTGCAGGTGTAAATCTGCAAAGTGTGCGCAATAAGAATCTTTGTTTATCTTAAACCGGCCTGCACCATTTAATGCGTGTGTGTGTCTGTGTGGTGGGGCATTTTCATTCATTCAGTCTTTAAATCAGTTATTTTAAAGATGACTTATTTTAATGTTTTTAAAGCTGTCTAAAAGTTATAAATCTGCAGGGAAAAATAAATGTAGTTGTCTCATTTAGTCATTTTTTGGGCTGATGGAAGTCTGCTGGATCAAATCTGATCAAGCAGTCCAAGACTGAACGCTCACATGTGCGCTTCTAGACCTGCAAAGTATTGTCACTGCACATCTTCTTTTCATTATATATACATGGGATTGTTGCCAGTCTATCCGTAGAGGCATTAACATGATAAAGTCCATGTTAACAGTGGATCCTGCTGTATCCTTCAGCAGCGCAAGTCTATTTTCAGTCAGATAGCCAGACTGTGGCAGAGCGTCACCACTCTGCCTCGGAGCTCCGAGCAGAATGAGCCAGGTGTTGTGGTAACAGACTTCCCCTGTGGCCCACTGATGAAGAACATCTGGAGTGCTTCTGTTCCGCCACTTCTTTCCTGTCCCCAATATGACCAGGCGATGTAGCTAACAGTGCGATGCATGTCGACACATGGCTCCAAGGTCCCTAGATAGGGTAGGAGATGCTCCGATATTCATACCTGACAGGGCTGCCCCATTGACACGCTGTGCACTCTTTCCATATGTGTGGCTGGTGTTGGGTGCAAGGGTGCTGAGCACAGTGAGGGAGTTTACAACTTTACTGGTAGCTGCTCTTTTTTAGGGTTTAAAGGGGAGCGACAGCAGTGAGAGGAGGGGAGGAGGAATAAAGGAGGTGTCCGATAGAGCAAACCGACATCTTCTCGAGTGGAAACTGACGCGAGCCGTCTTAAAGTAAAAAAATAAAGTAAAAAAGTGAAAATAGGCCCTACATTGCATTAGCTGCCAATGAGCAGTGGCCTCCGCTGATCTGACTAAAAACAAGTGGTGAGATGATGAAGAGAAAAAAGAAAATTCTGTAGCAGTCACATTTTCTTTCTCCACCTATAATTAAACTGCAGCAAATACTAGTGTAGCATCACTTGCTGCACTTTTAAAACATTTCAGCCGTATCCATTATGACAGCCAACATTTACAACATGATTAACAGCTGAGAATAAAAGCCTAACTCAAACAAAGTAATCCAGTATTACAACTTTTCTTTTACAATACTGCCGGCCCCATCTGAGTACGTGGATCTTAAATCAGCGGGAGACGTCCACTGCAGTTTGCTGCCAGGTGAAATGTGGAAGCAAATTCAGCAGGACACCTGCAGTATGAGCGGTGGGAAACCTCAAATATGGAATTGGTTGCGTTTTGAACTGCTCCCTCAAACGGGGGCTTCAAAGAAATGACTCATGTTGTAACCAATTATTTATTCCCAGGAAAATCAGATGTTTTTTGAAAGTATTTATGAATTGTTTTTAACAGGGATTAATCAGCTTTAGATGTCTCGTCTCACATTTATTTACCTGAACAATGAATGCCGGATTGTTTTTGTCCTTCTGCCCTCCAGACAGCCGAGAGCCATAAAAGAGTTAAATCTGCTGGAACCCTGCCCTGCTGGCCAATTGAATGGCAAGCACAGTGATCCAAAACACCCTCTACAGAAATAAAACAATATATAGAAATGTGCAATACTGGGATTTAATTTTCCTACCACCATCCATTTATATAATACATGAAATGAACCTCAAATTAATTTGCACCGAGCCTCTAAAGTAACAATGTAATCTCAGTGTTATAGCACAGTTGCAAATGGATTTCTGTCTCTTGTAATTTTATAAGAAGCACTCTAGGGGTCACCTTAAAAGATGTCGCTATTTTTTAAAAGCCAAAACTATCCCTCGGCCTGTCAGCAAAGGGAATCTCTGCAATGCAATCTGTTTTGAGCCATCGATTTGTCTGGTATTGCTCCTTGTCACATGGTTTGCCTGTTAGGTTTGCTGGTATTGGCAGAGATGACTAATATTATACCCAGATGTCTATAATAAAGTGTGGAGTATCTGCTTACTTGTGCGCAATCTGGTCCTTACAGCTTCCTGACCAGTGCAGAATGACTTGAACCCTGCTAAATGTTAAAGGGAACGACATTGCATTACATGGCATGGCAAGAGTGACGGAGAGAGGGCTCAGCAGAATATGATGACACTTCTATTAGTGTCTTTCTGCTGAAGAACCTGAAACCTGCTATACTGCGTTATATTTCATTTGTGGGTTTCGTTAGATGTATATATTTTAGTTAAAAAGATATTAAGCTTAAGGTCAAATCTAGGTTAAATCTGATTAATAAGCTGCATGGCTCGAGTTATTTCTAAATAAGAAAACAGGCACTGAGAGGTAATAAAATGCATATATTTCCCCATTTCTAAAAGCCACTTATCAGACACTTGTCTGGTAGCACCTGTCACACTATCAGTCACTTCAAAGCTCTCCCCTACAGCCACAATGTGTCCCCTCTTATGCTTAAAATCCGCTCAGCATTACCAGAACTTTTCTTACGTCACTTGAGCCCACCCAGATATCTCCTCCCGGGCTGTAACTCAGTACCTAAATTTAGGCAATATATTAAGATGCTCCCCTCTGGACCCCGATTGTGACTTCTGCCTTTTTTAGGGAGCAAAGTATTTAACAGAGGCCGTCCCAGTGTGGTGCTTGGTTTTTAAATTACCACAAAGGCTGGGTGAAGGTCACTCAGAATAAACAGTGTGACATGATTTAAAGAGCGTGTTCACGACAGTCGCAGTCGAGAGCAGAGCGCTACCAGAAAACGCGGTCGAGCCACCCAGTTTTACGGTACACGCTGACGTTCATTGAAAGAAATTACACGTCACACACCCAAACTGTCCTGCTGATGACACATCTACATGTGCCTCGTCGTGGAGATGAGAAGACTTGCTCCTTGAAAGCCCTGCTCGTTTTCTGATCACCTTTTTTTAATGGCTTGTTTATTTCCTCATTTGGGAGTTTTGCAGGTTTTTCCAAGTTGCCGGCTCGTTCTTAAACAAGCATTTCCGCTGACCCATGTCCTCACTCTTTGTGTGTCAGCGTTTTCTCTGAAGGAGGAATTTAGGGCTGTGAAAGTTTATAAATAAGCCTTCGATCAAGTTCCACAACAGGTGTGACCCCTGTGTCCTAAAACTGAACACTTTCAGTGGGTGCTGTTTCGTAAGGGACGAGGGGAGGGCATGCTCACTTATCATATAGAAACCACACACCAGAGTGTGATAAGCTTCTTTTTTTTCTTTAAAGTTTCCCTTTCTCAACGCTCTCTCTTAATTCTGACAAAGTGTTAAGTGAGACCGGTTTTGTGTACACACAATAGCGCCTGTAGTGAAGACAGACGCGTCAAGTTGTGCTCCTGCCAGAGGAGTTTGAGGTATTCAGTGAAGCTTTCAAGGATAAACACCATATCAGGTGATATACTGTACCCAGCAGCAGTCAGCATGACACACTGAGAAGAACGCAGCTCGTCCCCGTGGTCTTTCAACAAATGCAGGAGGAGGAGGAGGACTGCAGAGCTTGTGAAGTAATTGTGAAGGACTTTTCAACACGTAGACTCAGAGTTAAGAAAGCACCTGTATGCTCCCTCCTCTCCTACAGCTTCTGCTCGAGGTGTAAAGACGCAAAGAAAGATAAACAAAGGCTACTGAAGAGGACCTACCAGTGTGGTGCTTGTAACATGACAATCCTAGTGCCACACTCTAGATCAGGGATGTCAAACTCGTCTTACATCATGGGCCACACATACGGCTCGCTTTCACCTTATGCGTGGCGGTTCAGTGAAACTTCTGGTTTCTGGTACTTCTATTAATTCATCATAACATCTAAAGTTTTCATTAATTCACAGAAAATCAATGTTTTTTTGTTTTTTTTAAAGTGTGGCCTCTGTACGTGTTAACCTGGATTAATCCGTCATCACAATTAACGCGATTAAAATTTTTAATGCAATTAACCCATCTGGAGCTCAGAATGATTCAAGATCCCTGAAATGTCTCTGTCAACGCATTTTGGGCTGTTTTTCCAAAGTTTGTCCATTCTGTGCTCCAGATAGGTTAAATGCATTAAAAATTTTAATCGCATTAATCGTGGGGACGCATTAACGTTGACAGCCCTAACAAAAACATGTAATTTCTACTGTAGAGAGCAGACCTTTTCTATCATTTGTTTATCTAATACTTTATCATTTTGGTGTAATATTAATCCCAATTGTGTGTGCGGTGGTGGTTGTGGTGGGGGGTTCAATATGAAAAGCTGTAAAACTTATGAAATACAGTTAAAAGTTCAAAATTTATGCACTACGTCACATTTTCCAAAGCTGTCCAGTGGGCCGGATTGGAGTATTTGCCAGGCCACTTCTGGCCCCTGGGCCGTATCTTTCACACCCCTGATCTAGACATGCAAAAGGTTCACAGGAGGCGTAGGATCTTTCCACAAAATTGACATTTGTCAAGCAAGTGTTAATGCACACTTTCAGGGTGCAAGAGGAGCACAGGTGTGGCTGTTTGAAATATTCGGATTTGTTACTCAATCCATTGTTGTTCTTCTGTTGTGCTTTGAATCAAATATAAGCAGTGAAGTTGAAAAAGTGATTCTGGAAGGTGCTTTTAGATCCTGAGGGAATAATTACGGTCAATCATAAAACTTTATCACAGTGTGAGACAAACAATGTCACCGAGCCTGAGCTGATTGCTCAAATTCAGTCTAAACAAAGATGCTTGGCCATGCATGACTGATGTGCTTTAATGTCCTATTAAAACCCCTTAAGGTTTTGATTTAAATTTTCCTATCATGAGTTTACATTTCTCATTCCAGCTTAGTGTACAAAAAGGAAGGGCGGGTTGGGAGGGGGGGGGGGGGC
>NW_005187450.1:1184864-1191797 GCF_000239375.1 Pundamilia nyererei
CAAAGGCATGCCTCGGGATAATTTCCGACAGGGGTGATAGGGCTGTTAACACACCATTTTATTTACCACAACATCACTGGTAAGACCAGTCGAGAAATAGGAGCCGAAGGGTAATGGTGGGTAAAATGCCCTCCTCCATGTTACTCCCATGTCCTTAAATGTCCCTCCCTGTCCCCTGTCAGCTGAGAGCGGTCTCAGAATTAGGGGCAGGTGAGCCAAGAATGAGAGCCGGCCAGATTACTTTACATTATTTCAATCAATTATTCAAATGTCCCCGCTGCCTTCATGATGGCTTGACGAGGCATGCCAAATAATGATCCCTGCCCCCGACGCCCGCAAGTTAGGACGCATGATCCGCTAAATGGTAGCTCACTTACGGATACTCAGCTGAGCATGAAAAATTCACGCGCACAAGTTCACAACAACAACAAAACACTAATTTCAGCCCTGTTGATTGGACCCAACTGTGGAAAGATGACAGGTAAACCTGTGTGGGGTCAGCACCGGTGGGTCTCTGTCACCATAGTCACAGATAAGCAGCTGGAGCCAGAGGCACAGGAAGGAGGGAAGAAGAAGTATAGCCAAACCAGTGCAAGAGGAACAGGTTACCCTTTGTCCCACACTGTGACTTTAAAGAGTGTCAAAAGCTAATAAATTTTTTAGAATTAGGTGCGTGTTGAGGGCAGGCCCTCTCTATCGGGCGTCTGCTCTGTTTACTCTCCCAGGGAAACAGGTGCAGCCACATGAAGGAGAATTTCATTTCAAAAATAGCATTTAGCATTTTCTTCCTCCTGGAGGCCTTCTCTGAGACAAATTCTCATGTAATCATACACCGTGGTTGCTGAAAACTTCTGAAGTTGATCCGCTGAGACATATGGTGTCTTGGGAAGAGGAGGAGCAGCGGGGGCTCGAGGGATGAAAACAGGATTTAAATTTGGTTGGGTCTGTCATTATTTGCAAGGGGCACGTTTCGGTTTTAAAAGTAATAGTTTATACTGAAAGTCAGTACAAGTAAAGTCCTTTCAGGTATGAAAACACAGCGAGCCAATCAAACAATCCAAATATCCAAACATCGAGCAACCACTCATTATCTGTATTTCTAAATTACTGATTCGTAACATCTTTGATAGTTTCGTGGAACAGATTTAGGGGGAGGGCTTGTTTATTTTCGAGGACTGCGCCGTCTCTTGAACACCCAGGTCCACCTCCCATTGCCTCTGAGCCTTTGCATCTTACTTTTTGAGGGTTTTTTTTTCCATTCACGTCATCGAATGCTGCCTGCAACATAATGAGAGATGTGGCAATTAATTTTCTTTTAATCAAGGTCGAAATGAAGTAAATTGGTGCAGCTTGGCAAGCCCTCATTTTCTATTTTTGCAGTGATGCAAAACAAATACGATAAAATTATGGCCCTCCTCACCTTCTGTAATTAGAAAGCATGAATGATCACAGGCAGATGATATGTACTATACAGTACCTCCGACTATCCCTCTCCCCCCAGAGATCAGATTTCAGCTCTTTTGAAACAGATGACCATGTTTTCCTCCCCTCGCCTGCCTCATTTGTCTGTTCTTTTTTCCCTCTGCCGGAGTTACAGACAGAGGGAGCAGCTCAACATGACATTGACTGCAATGTTGTTGTAATGCCTCTCAAATCTTATTAAAAACGCAGCTGTGAAAGACCTTGCTGACTCTACACATTTCCATTAACTGTGCTGTTTCAGTGTCCCTCCAAACTGATTAGGAATTTATTAGAATTAGATTTTACCTGGCCCATCCTATCATCACCATATGGTGCACTGACCAGCATTGTTTTTAGCGTAGACATGTGGACACAGCTTCTGTAATTATTTTTTAAGGAAACAGCTGTTTCCCTAGTCATCATTGCACTCTGTGAACTTTGAACACGGACCTAAATGTCGTCTCTTGCTGCAGAATTCTAGTTTGTTTTGAGAAAAGTTGAGATTGTTGTGATAGTGCAGTTCTATGGAGGACCCACACCTTAATTTCCTGTTGGAAGTGATTGAGGAAGTAGCCACCTACCCGTTATTGTTTGCTACCTAAACATGTAAATAGCGCAGATGAAGATATTATATTGCGTCCGCAAGAGAAAAAACACACGAGCGGCTCACAGAGGCATTTCAAAAAAATTCCCATAAAAACCGCAAAGCTATAGGAAAGAATCGCACATTTGCTTCAGTGCCGCTGTCTTTGAGGTCGTGCTTATCCCTAAAGTTTGACAGAAAGAGTAATTTACTGGCTCAGGCATTTCAGCTCTTGCCCTCTGCTGCTCATGTGCTGTGTACATCTGTCGCGCCAACTGTGTCTCTGCGTGGCCTCAAACACTAGGTGTACACAGTGTTGAAATGTACTGGAAAAATATATACAAAGGCTTGATCGAGCATTAGCTCTAAGTCAGCACAGTGAGGTGGGTATGGCGACAGCTGTCCAATCTTCCCCTCACCCCTCCTCCCTCACCAGCCACCATCACTTTTCAGAAAAGGCTCCCTGTTTACCATACATAGGCAGCTGCCACCACCGTTAACTTCCATAAGACAGCCACCTGCTACAGGACATTTGTACATGTCTTTATTTAATTAAGGCGAATGCCAGTTCATTGGGCCCCTCATGCAATGTGACTGAAAATAAGTCGACCTTGATCAGGCTTCTGCCGGTGGACAGTTTGGAAGCTTGTGGAGGGCACGCGTCTTCGTCATTGATCAAAGTTTTGCAGCAGAAAAAGGTGTCACCCAACTATTGATGCAAAGTGCATTTGACTCATTAAGCATAAGCTAATCTGGCAACTGTTTGTGTAATGCTGTGCAACAGTTTTTATGCAATGCAGTGCTGTTGCACTAAAAAAAAAAGAAGCTATTCACACCCATGGTTTAACTACGTTCTTGTGGTCCAACGTAATATCACTCACTGCCAGCGTGAAACTTGATGAATGTAAAACGTATGACGAGCTCAAACAGAGCTCTTGACCAACTCCACTCTGCCCTTTTCTCTTTGTGGCAAAACAGCCAAACAGCTACAATGGAAATCTGCAGAAAATGCTACATTTGAACAGAAATGGAAAATTTCAAGGGTTCATCAGGTAAATAGGGAGAATATGAGCAAATCTGCGACTTTTACAAATGCTGTGTTATTGTACCAGATTTGCTTTATTCTCTCCTGCTGTGTATTTGTGTTTTCATAGTACAATTGGGAAACTCTGGGGGGTATACTGTCTGAAAATCACTGCCAGCCTTTCAAAAGAGGAGAAAATGTGCTATAGACAGTCAGATAATAACCCTCACGTACATTTTTATCAAGACAGGATGTGTTTTACAGCAGTATTTATATCCTATTAATAAAAAAACAAAAAAATAAACAAACTGCATGTTTGTTTTTTGCCCTTTTTGAAAGTGTAGAAATAGAAAAGTGAGATGTGGAAGGGCGATTTGTTTCTTTGCACTTACAGTCTCATACTGAAATTGATGCAGGCCTTTGAAATGGACTGTAGTTATTTCCCAGAACAGAGTACTGAGCTCATGTTTTATGCACTTAAACTGTTTAGATCCATCACACATGACACGATACTATCAGGGAGGCATCTGATGGTCCCAAATTGATTCTGTAGCACGACAATGTCTCCAGACATACAGTGAGAATAATTAAGATCCCAAGCTCTTCAGAACAACAAGGAGTCCTACAACAGAATATGCCCCCCACAGAGCACTGATCTCAACATCATCAGTCTGGGATTACATGAAAAGACAGAGGCAATCAAGACGGACTAAACCCACGAAACTGTGAAAATTCTCCAAGGTGCCAAACACCGTGTGCAAGTCTACTTAGGAGACATTTTTTTCTGTGTACTGCAGTTTTTATGAAGTAACTTGTATGTGTTTTCTAACCTTGGAGTGCCACATGATCAGCTTTTAATGCCGTATAATTAGTAGTACCAATGGCAAAGGAGTCAGCAGGGCAGAGGTGGGGTGGGTACGCCCTTGAGAGCGGGCCTTATGAATAAACGGCCGGCGATAAATGGACTGGATCGTTACTGAATCAAGTGATCTGCAGAATTATCGATTGATTTTCTGGTCTTTCTTACTTCTTTATTATTCTGTATCACAGTATTGCAACATCAGGAGGAACCCACTGATGGATGGGGTGCCCGGGCCTATGCAGTGACCGTGGGGGGAGTTGTTTAAGAGTGCTGTGTATATATAACCCATACCAGAGCACTGGGCATAAAACATAAAATAAACTGTGTTGCTGAGATTCTTTACTAAATTTAGAGCATATGTGTTTTTGAGTGAGTCTTCATTCCGAGGCTTTCAGTAATGAGGAACTTGGGGTAAGGCATAGAAGCCATTATTAGTCTAAAATCCTATATGCACATTATATAACAACTAAAGAGTGACATACCATATAAGGTTAGTCTGCACGACACTGTCTATCAAATTAATTAAAAAAAAGAAGAAAGAACTTGTTCAAACTAAACACTCCCGGATGTTCGGGTTGTTACTTTCTTTAAAGTATCTGATTAGTAAAATTATTCAGCCTAACCTCAATTTTTGGGGCGGCAGTTCACATGTTGCTCAAAATTTTAAGCATGACAGTTGTCTGAAATGAGAACGAGAGTAAATCAATTGAACAAGGCCCTTAATGTATTGGTGATACACCCTGCGGTAGGTCGCGAGCTTTAAACCCTACAAAAGGTAGAGATTAAAGCTCTACCTTGTTAGTTGACTTTGCTATCGATCGTCTCAATTCTTTATTATGTACAAGAGGACACATCACAAAACTGCTAATTGGCAATAATCTGTTTGTCAATAGATCACAAGACTGCAGAATTTAGATAAGGAAAGTTCAAGTTTAAAATACATTATAACAGCCCCACTATTCCTGTGGGCTTTGTTCCTGGAAAACCTTCAAGGAGTCTCATGCTCAGAATATTTTACAGTAAATTATTGATGTATGTGTGGTGGTAGAAAAGGTGAGAGCAGGAAAACAAACAGAGGAAGTGACTTTAGTGTCCTACCAGTAGTACGGTAAACTTTGACTCTCAAGCTGCTCCTATATAGAAGCACAAATCTGCCGAAATGATCGAGAACATGTGCGTCAACAAAACTTTGACTATATAATTCTTTAAAAAATTAACAAACCACATAAGAAGAAGGAAACACAAATATTTTAGAAATCAGTCAAAAGCTTGTTTAAAACTAACAATTATGTTTAATTGTGTAGTGTTAATAAAACTAAACGGAAACTATTAAGATTTGCAGTCTCTGTGCTCCTAAAGCTTCTGTCATGGTCCAACATGTCAAGTGTCAGCGTTCAGCATTCAACTAAATAAATAGTTTTACGATGTTGCAGTATTGTGTTACTGCAACGTAAAACATTTAAGGCAGTCGGATTCCTTAAACGAACAGAGTAGACACAACTGTGTTTGAATTTGTCACAAATGCTTGGAATGGAAGCAAACTAAGTAAATAAAATTTAGCATCTGAGTAAAATAAATCCATTTAAGTTCATCCTACTCAGTCCTCATTCATAAATTCACTTACTTGAGTTTTTTTTTAAATTATGAGTACTCAGTTAACAAAATTACATATGTAATAATTCAAACAGTTCCTCAAACAGTTTGAGTTTAACTAGCTCATTAGGCAAAGCAAACTGAAGAGAATTCCAAAAATTATTGGAAACCTCAGAAATCAATCAGTCATAACAGTGAACCACTAAGAAGAAATTTCCTTTTGTGCTTTACAAATTTTTCAGCCTTTTTATAAAACAGTAAGCTGGAAAATTCATGGAGAATAACAATAATTATACTTTAATATTAAAAATATATATATTTGTAATGAATATATATGATAATGAATATGTAATGACTGTGTTCCTTGGGAAGGATTGCTTTTCTCTTTTTTTTATTAAAGACACCAACAACAACGTACAAAGGTAATGTAATTTGAATTTGAATTTGAAGTGGAGAAACCAACTCCAGAAGAGTTAAATAGTAACCTCAGGATTTGGTGGAGACCACCAAACCAACAGAGTTGAGATAAAGGTGAATAGTGCGACGAATATTGAAAGAGTCGTATTGCTGTTAATGTGGCTCTCTATCTGCACTCTGTAAATGGGCAGATGTTTGACGTTCTTCACATAAGGTAACAAAATGTATAAAATGTCAAAATGTGTTCACAGCTGATTTGCGCCAAAGTGTGAACATCCAGACCTTACAATTACAATGACCTTGCAATTTACAGTTCATTTAGCAACATGAAAGCTCCACACCTACCTTGCAGTAATCTATCAACACATTAATAAAAGGTCTAACGTAACAATGCAAGTCCTATTTTTTCTCCGGTGCTCTGACGTTATCATGAGGTGGCGCCTCAGCTGAGATATGCAGTTAGTTTGCCTGTCAGTAAGATCTTGCAAAAACTGTCAAACAATTAAGTTTTCTTAAAACTTTGTGAACTGTGAACAAAGAACAAACCCAATTTATTGATGTGGAGATTTGAATGTCTTTCTTAAGAACTGGGCATTACCCTTGGCTGTCAACTTGTTAAGTGTTGTCGATTGTGTTTGTTATTCATAGTAGCAAAACTAGTCACACCTTATTTCTGGTGTTACTGGATTTTCTTAGCTCTGCATATGGGCTAGTAAACTTCGAGTACCACATTATTCACACAGTATTTAAGATATACTTTTAGTTGTTTGATACCACTGCAACATCTATAAACCACTGGCAATCATTTAGTCCCAGACAGGTGAGAGGGTGGTGCAGCCCTTACCTGAAGTCCATTATGGCCTTTTAGGGCTGACTGGTTAGACTGTCAAACACAAAACAGATAAAAGATGGGGTTGTTTTTATAGCCTAAGCTGTCAAGCTAAACTAGGACAGACTTAGATAAAAATTTTAGTTTGCGGTAAATCATCTGGA
>NW_005187450.1:1193819-1228543 GCF_000239375.1 Pundamilia nyererei
AATCTATGCCATGAATAATTGAGGCAGCTATGAAGGCAAAAGGGTGTACAACTACTACTGCTACTAGGTAGGTACTAAAAAGGTGTACCAAATAAAGTGTCTGCTAAGTGTAAGTCAATACAAGTTAAGTTGTAAGTTAATGCAAACAGGTTGCCAGATAAATGTTAATACCATAATATTCATGTACAAACACACACATACACACACACACACACACACACACACTATTATTCGGATTCTTTCCCCCTCAGCTAGCTTCATATCATAAAACACTTTGGTAGCTATTTGGTATTTAAGGGCAATATTTAAATTCCAGTTCCTCTTCATTAAACGGAAGGCGCAGATTGTAGTTTTTAATTGATATATATATTTTTAATAACCACAATACACTGAAAGAGTTAACTGTTATCAAGTCGTCAAGGGAGACTATCCTAAACTCCAGTTCAGGTTTTCCGATCAACACCTGCTAACCGAGAAATTCAATTAAGGGCTCCTCTTCCCACTTGGAGCCGGTCTCCAGGGCAGATCTTCCGGCCAACTCGCCCTGTAAGAAATTAGAAAATGCTACAATAAAACCTGAAAAAACTGAAAAAAAATGTGGGAACTTTAATAATGAAAGCTCTCACACCGGCCACCGTAAGCACACTCACACCTCCCCTGAGTTGGAAGTCACCGAGAGACAGCGAAGTAGCACAGGTAAGAGTTTTCCTTTTGCTCTCAACTATACAGCACACGCTCATTTCATCTCCAAAACATATCACCCCGCGCTGAAAAGGACATCAAAGTGTCCCCAGCTCCAGCGAGGACACCAACAAATAGCATTATCAAGCGGTATTTAACGTCGTAGAAGCGATACTGTAGGATAGAGAGTTGATGTGAGGACTGTAAACACGGTGCGAGCAGCAGCCTCGGTTACAGCGGCAGCGCCGACAGCAACAGCGGCAGGTCTGGAGCGACTCCACACAGTCCGACTGAACCTACTGTACCTTTGAAAATGACGGCGAGGGGTCCGGGCTTTCCTTAAAATCTGCTAGTTCACACAGCGGTCTCATTTTAAACCGTCTAAAGAAGACAAGGAAACTGCAAGCAAGCAAAAGCCAGCCCCCGTTTCAAAGTTGAGACAGAAAGGTGTAACTTTTTCCTCCCCATAAGTTTGTACTTTTTCTTTTTTTTATTGCCCAGTCAAGGTGAGCTCGAGTCCTCCCTTCCTCAAAATATAAAAAGAGGACTGCGTGAAAACAGAACTGACACGCGCTATTTTCTTTATTATTTAATCAGCAGTTTTGGACGTACAAGCTATCATAGGCTGTTCCTGTTAGTTTGCACTTATCCAAAAGTGCAACAATGAGAAAAACCCCAACAAAACATAACAAAAAAGGCACAAAAGAGCGACTTCATCGCCGAAAGTCCCGCTTTTAAAGTCGAGAAAAACTTAGTGAAACTCCTTGGCTGCCCCTAAACAGGTAGTAGCCTTCACACAGTATCATTTACTGTAAATAGAGGAACTGCTATAAATGCAATCAATATTCAAAGCCTGAATTGCGGAAGTTCTGCTTTTGAAGTTTGGCTGTGAATGACTTATTTTTTTTTCTTTTCTGTATATTGCATGGGTAAAAAGGTTAATTGGGGCCGCAGTGTCTGATCTTAGTCACAACTGAAACCTGCAAAGTGCATCACCCCATCAGACCTTTTCTACTTATTAATAATTATTGTTTAACGTTGTAAGGCTTCTTACCGATTATGTAGTTTCAGCTTTTGGCAGGTCTGACACCACACACCACTAAACTATATTTGCTATGGTAAATATGATGCAGTTCCTGCTCTCAGTGACTGCATGGGCTTTCTGACTTCCACTTACTGTCGAACAAACAATCTGTTTTAAAACACTGCGTGTGTTTGGTTAGTTGTGATCTCTACAAAACACCACTGTGATGTGAGATTTAATTTAACATGGTTTTGTAAAGGGTCACTGTTTGTTCTCTTGCGCATTTATAGATGTCTTTGCTGTGTGCTTGCCACTGTGTTTGTTATTGTTCTCAGGGATGATGAGGAGGACAGGAATAGATCACTGGCACTTTAAACCCGGAGTTCTCATATTCTCGCCGGATCTTTCTCCTTTGCTAATTATTGTGTTGTTTTCAGAGCAAATATGTCATATCCATGGCGACCAGGCAGGTTTATTGTCTCTCCCGTGCAATAGCACAAAAGTAATTAATTACCCCCCCCTCCCCCTTTTTTTCCTCTCTCCCTCCTGTCTTTGGTTAAACAGATCATTCAAGGAAAGCCATCTTCTATATTAAAAATGCCACTGATAGTACAACACAAGGTAAACATGAAAAGTTTTTTTCTTCCCAGGTTTTTTTATCCTTTGATTGTGTGTGTGTGTGTGTGTGTGTGTCCCACAGATCACTAGTAGATGAAATAATTTCATCATGTGAAGAGATGCATTATGCACACAGTGTGTGCTTTTGAGGTATTTTCCATAATACCCTCATGATGCAGCAGCTGTGCAGCCTAACTGTTGCAGATGTATTCATGCATGCAGAGCAAGCACACACTTGGCACTTAAACAAGGCAAGCTTAAAAAACACATGCTTAGACATGAAATTACATAGCATTTTGCGTGTTTTGAGTATCAGTCATTAGCCGGTCTATATGCGAGTTCGCTTTACTGATGTCTCCTGTTTTATGAGCATACCAAAAATAAAAACCAACAGCAGGTGACACTACAGAGTACAGCAGTTCACCTCGGTCCATCGCAGGGCTAAGGTAAAATAGCTTTTGTACATTCTGTGCAAAGAAGAGCTGCAAAGTGATCAGCTGAAGCCGTTTCCAACTCTTCCGCCCCGTGTGCTCCCTCGGTGCCGCTCTCAAGTGTAACGGCATGTGCCTGCTGTCTGGAGGTCCATCTTTAGCTGGACACCAGCCAGCCTTCACTGTCAGGCCGGTGGCGCAGGTTCTCATCTGTCTTCGGCATTGAAGAGACACTGCAATATCCATATGTCAAACATACTGCCCTTCCTTCCCTGCTTCTCTTTCGCTCTCCTCTCTGCCAGAGAGGTAGGCAGAGATGATAGTTGAGATGATAACTGTCCATTTGTGCGGTTTTAATTGCAAATTCGCTTTGTGTGCTTAGTTCAGTATTTATGGATGCGGTGGGCCTTTCGTTTCGGGTTCTCCGTCTCTAAAATGGACTTGAAATGTTGCCTGTAGTGCTGAACCCTTGGTTCACTAAAATGGTTGAGAATCTCATTAGTTAATCAGTGTGCGATGCCTCCAAGATTCTTATTGCTTGCAGCTCTATCAGTCAGTGAAATGCCTCATGTCTCATAAGTACCCATCTGCATCTGTCAAGGGGTGTGTAAAATTAAACCCATGTGTATTCCTCTTCTGTATGACCTTGGCTGTGGACCTCGGGTCTTTGATGTCAAATAAGCATCTGTAATCCCAGGCTGCATTCGACAGGCTTCAGGAGCTATTACTTTTGTTTCCCCGGCACCTAAGCTTTATCAATTGCCCACAGTGTAATGATTTTTGTATACATATTCACACTACCACAACCATAGTGTTTTCCTTGTAAAAATACACTGCCTTCAACACATACTCTTACACCGGCACAAATAGCACACATGTTTTTTTAATCATCATTATTGTTTTTATTTTAGTGCTGAGGAAATGTCCTTTTTGCATGCTTGATCAGCCAGTAGAGAAATCCAATATAATGGAGGTTCAAGGTGAATTGCATCCCGTGCATCTCCCCCCACCCCCCCCTCCACTCGACTGAAGGAATATTCTAAAGCAAAATAAACAAATCACGCAGACAACAGTAATATAGGGTTGATTTTGAAGGCATGAAATAAGTATCGATTAAATCCTGCAGTTCATAGATGAAAATGGCCTTTTTGGTAATTTGTCCTGGCTCCTTTCAATACGATGGAGAAAGAGGGAGAGAGGCATGGACTGGGGAAAAGAGAGAGACTGCAGAAAGGGTAGAGAGCGGGAGCAGAAAGAAGAACAAGACGAGCGAACAGTGAGGAAGAGAAAGACAGAGAGAAGAAGAGCCTTCACAGAGTTGAGAAAGGGACAAGCTGCCCCTTTCCGAGCTCATTATCATTCTTAATAAGTCTTAAGGAAAGAAGGAGCATTGAGTGTAAATGCACGGTAATCCTTACACTGGCCAAGGTTAGTAGGGACGTCAGCACATGCGCACCGTTCCCAGCTGGCCACTTTGGGACAGGGAGGGGACCAGAGGAGCACAGTTAAGGATAGATGTTCAAGGAGAAAGTGAGGACGTTTAGACAGTGCATAAAGGTTAGGGCCTTTCCCCCAGCCTGTAGCTTTCCAGTACCTGCACCACCTGGCAATTAATGAGTAAACAGTTCTGCATCAGACTTAAAACAGCAGTGTTTGGGCGCTAAGACTTGGCGTAGGCTGCAATTTTTCCCAAAAAGAACAGTTAAAAGGTGACCAACTTAAAAATTCAAGTGGAATACCTTCTGCTTTGGGGTTCACGTCTATATTTGATCTCAGTGTAACTGTTGATTGCACTGCCTGCCTAATTCACTGTTCTTTGGGTGTGGTCCAGAAACAGGCATTATGATGAATTAGATGAACTGGTGACCAATTAACTCATTTAACAAATTGCCAGCCACTTGTAGGGGTTGTTCAACCACACTGCTTTAATGGAAATCCAATGCAGTATTTATTTATATACTGTACCAAGTTTACAGTCCAGTGTTCTGTCACCCTATACATTATACAGTGTTAGTAATATTAAAGTATTCCTTTTCATTAATCAAATCAGTTGTGAGACATGTCTGGCACATTAATCTTAGTCCACATTAGGCCACACAAGAAGGTGATTTTTATACTCGGATTAATTAGCACAGAGAGTGTTTTCCTTACTGTTGCATTAGCAAAAGATGTGGCAAGAGCCATTACCAGAATGTAATGACATTGACAAATTGAATGAAGGACATTAAAACGTCTAAAAAGACTTTCTAAGTCACCACTGCATCTAATAAGATTAAAAAAAGCTCAACCAGTATGAACAAATGTCACTGATCTATGCAGTACATTCAGTAGTTTTTGCGCAAACGTTATCAGCTCAAATTAGCACCAAACTGCAATAACTCAATCAGGCCAGCAAAGAACTGTAGACACACCTGTGAGTCATGGCGCAGGGCAGTAGTGCATCTAAAAAGGCCCTAGCGTTAGCTCTGAGCGCTTGGAAAGCAGAATAAAGGGGAAAAGCAGCAGCAAGTGCAGACAACAAATTGGTAATTAAATTAAGTACTCAACGGCGCTCGCCTTTCTTCATTGCTTCACTCAACAACGTAACAACAGCCTTACTGCACATGTGTAAGTGACTCAGTCTAACTTAGTGGGTTTATTGTGGGAAGTGAGTCTCTCCTGCTTTGTGAGAGAAGGAGCTGTCGCTACAGAACAGTGAATCCCATGAGCCATGCAGTCTGTAGATAAGCTCATGCTGCACTATAGTAGTTACTGAAAGTCTTTCACTGAAGAGGAAGAGTTTTTGATGGGATATCAGTTCTCATTTTTAAATATGGTTATTGTCAGTGCTGGTATATTGCGACAGCCCTGTCAGCTGCTTGTGATGTGACAGAATTGGTCTCTGACCATAAATGTGTAAAACTATCATAAAAAAATGGGAACAGATTTTATTTCCTCAGCTAAAGTAACTAATCAAGAATAGTATTTGTAATGGTATTTAGGTGTCATAGGAATCTTCAGTAATTATTTTAAATTTGGATTCAGAATTGATCATCAATTCAAAAATATTTTTATGACATAATTTATAAAAACTGCATTTATAAAAAATTTAAAATTACGATCGCTTGAAAGCATGTTGTCTGCTCCTAAACCTGGCTAAGCAGATTTTAGTCCTTAAATCTGCCAGTGATTGAAAATGATAGTAAAAATTTAACAGAGAAAATGAAACAAATCACCAACTGAAAAGCAGAACAAAGTGCAAAACACTTGCAGTGGTGTCTTTCAGAACACGCCTTCTTTGAAGAATGACTGCAAACACAATATCCTTTCTGGCCCTGACATGTGGCCCTACCTCTTTGTTTTGTGCAGTATTTAGTATTTCATAATACTAAAACAAATTAAAAGTTACCAAACCGTCATTAACAGCACAGCGAGACAAGGTTTTGTTCCTAGCAATTTTAAGCATGCTGAGGTAATTGCATTCCTTAAAAGAACCCCCCAAATAATCTTGATTGGGGTTTGATTTTGAAATTGATTCAAATGTATTAGACAAAGATGTATAATGTCCATTCAAATCCTTATAATGCAAATTGAACTCAAAAATAAGCAAGAGAGACTCAAAGGAACTTAATTGAAACTGCTCTTTTAAAGATCTATAATGGTCTTTTAATAGCAGCTGTTGTAGGGCATTGCTCTGTGCTCAGAATGCTTTATCTCACTTCTGCCTTTGATAGTGTGGGTCATAATATTTTACTTAATATGCTTAAGTTTTTGGCTGGTTTTGGCTCTGTATTAGATCATTTTCCCTCCTAATTATCTGGAACTTTGTTGGTTAAGGCGAGCAAGTGCTCCCCTACCACTGCTTCCCTAATTTTTGGGGTTCCACAAGGATCAATCCTCGGTCCGTTATCATTTTCTTTCTACATTCTTTCGTCAGCTAGCATCATTCAGCCTTTTGATTACATTTCTTTTCACCTTTATGCTGATGACATTAAGCTGTATATATCTTTTAAGCTTCGCCAACTGGATAGGCTGTCCACTCCAGTTGATTGTTTATCCTGGATTAGTGACTGGCTTTCCAACAATTACCTTGTTTTAAATTCCAGTAAGGCTGAGACCATGATTATAGCTCCTCCTGAACTACATCCAAAAATCAGTCAAGTGCTTGCTTCCTTCTGCTCATCTGAGAAGTCCAGTGCTCCTAATCTCAGTGTGATATTTGAGTCTTCTCTGGGTTTTGAGTCACATGTAAAATCTGTCTCACGTTCTTGCTTCTTTCATTTATGGAAATTTCTAAATTGCGAGCCACAGTCTCCCCATCTGAAATGAAGAAAATTATTACTGCATTTTTGTTGTTGCACCTAGATTACTGCCCTGTTTATGGGCTTAGATAAATTGTCTCTTTCAGGCCTCCAAGCTATACAAAATCCAGCAGCCAAACTATTAACGCATTCTAGTGAGCTCACATTATTTGTATTTATATTCTATACTTTGGCTTCTAGTAGGTTTTTAGATTTGTTTTAAAAGCTTTCACCTCAGCTATCGTCAGCTCACTTTGTGACTCTTTTAAAAAGCAGTTGAAAACCTTTCTGTTCAACCTTTTGTTGACATTCTTTTGTTATTACTGTTTTTATTGGCAATTTCTTCATCTGTTGCCTGTTAAACATCGTTTTGTACTGGTGTTTGCTGTGTTTTAACTTTCTATTATAGTTTATGTTATTTCTGTTATAGTGTTTTGTGATTACTCCTAGTTTTTATTTATTGCATTTTACAATGACTATATGTCTGTGAAAAGACACCTTTATTCGCTAAAGGTCTGTATTTCTAAAATGATCATTGAGGCTCTCTAATAGGGCTGCATGACCACCACCACCACCTGAACAAGCAGCCTTATGTGGGTGGTAGTTTGGAGAATAACTCTTGTTTGTCAATGCTGGTTTTTATTGTTGGATTCAGCAGTTTTCTTTTTGTGAATGTGACGTTACAGGTTAAAAAACAAAACAAAACCGTTTTTGGCATCTGTTAATTCTTTTTAAAGCACAAGATTACAATTGCGATTTTCCCCCCCCCCCCCTTATCTTTTCATACATCCAACAGTTTACTAACAACAAATGGCGTACTTAATCAGATTTCTCGCTGAAGAAGTTCACAAATTGTTCAGCAACTTGAGACAAGAGTGAACATCAGCTATTTATGGAAATAAACTTCTAGATTAACATGCGAAATAAAGCGTCCTTTGTCTTTGTTTATTTTCTAGGTATTTTTAACTTGAAGATGCCAAACTGTTCTCTGAATGAATGTGGTTTAGTAAGAACGCGGCTGGATAGATAGTCACTTGTAACACGTTAAGAAGTGAGTAAAGTTTTAAAGAAAACTACAGTAGGTGTACAAGAAACCGTTAAACAGTCACAAACCCTACAGTGCTGTTTCCACAGGCTAAAGGCAGAAAAGTCACCAGCATCAGTAAGTAGGCAAATTTCACTGGCTGACTGGCCACATTGCATCCCTGTGCATGTGTGGCTGCACTGAGTGGGGATTTTTGCCCTCACAGCCAACATAGAGCACTGTTTATTTGCAGTTTATACGTAAGAAACAGTTCAATAAACTGCACTTTTCATGAATAATTGCAAGAGTTATTTGGGCACGGTCAAGTTAAGATAACAAATATTATTCACAATTGTATCATTGCATCGACTGTTTTTATGTGGAACTGGGATTCTCGGTCTGTGTCTGTGGCCAACTTTTCGTGTTCTGCGTCACATTTAAGCAGGTCTGTTAAAACCTGGGCGCTATTTTCCCATTTCCAATTGAAAAGAAAGTGGTCAGATACTGAGTTTTATCAGAAGTCGCGAAACTTTGTTATCCAGTCTCACGTGGCAGTTCCATCTGGGTCATACGATGGTTAGGCCTAGCTGACATTAGGCAAAGCATAGGGTGCCAGTCTATTACAGACACAACAATAAGCATTGGTGTCCACATTCACAACTATTTTCAATTTAAGGTCACCACTGAACCCTACATCCACGTCTTTGAAAACAGGGACCGGAAGAGCATAAAACTTAAAGAACGTCCTTAGCTAAGCAACAGGTCTGAACCCCGAATATCCTTGTCATGAGTCACTGGTGCTAACCACAAGTGTTTGTGCCAACATTGTGCAAAAGATCCCTATAGAAACTGGTATTATTTTACTTAAGGGGAAGTCCCACTGCAAAATGAGAGTTTGAGAGAGCTGTTTAGAAATCTGAGTATTACACAGTTGGAGTATGGAGCATATAGATTACAGATATAGTTTTCTCTATAACTGTAGTACAAAGAAAACAAATCTTAACACAGTGCAGAAGTTGTGGCTAGTTGCGTTACAAGAGCATGAAAACACGGCTGCCTGTACACAGCGTCTTGGTGGCAATAATATTTCAGTTACCATTTTAGCCAGGACGTCTGCTGGCTGTGAAATCAAAGAAATCCGTTGCTTGATTTTCACGAGAAACTGCAGACAGAGAGATAACGTTGTTTCTGTGTAAAGTCTTCTGCTAAGTCAAGTCTATCTTCTTGACTTAGCATCGGTAAATGTAAAAGCATGGCGGGATAATGTCAAAAACAATCTTAGAGTATCTATTTGACCCCGTCAGTGGTGAAAACAAGCACTTTTATCTTATCACAGACTGCTGCAGTTGAGGATTACATCGGAGACATTGCGTTCTTGCATCACGTTGGACCAATTCTGATAATTTTTGTGCCATTAATTATTTGAAAAATGAAGCTCCTATTTAAAAATAATGACATTTTCTTTAAGATTGTTACGTAAGGTACTCCTTATGTTCCCTGTGCATTTAAATCTTGATGATAATTCTGCAGATTTTCATGGGAATGTTTTGGCTTTAGTTGTCCAAGTAGGGGAAATAAGTGAAACAAGCACATGAAATCGGAGCTGATGGTGTAGAATGGGTGTAACCTTTTGTCCTCTTTTGTCTTGCACAGTGTAATGCCATCTCTGTGCCTTTCTGTCATGTAAAAATGATTTACAAAGAGACAGATGTTCTCAGACCTTTGCTCATGAACCTACACGTTTAGTTCTATTTTTTGCCCTTTTAAAGGTTAGGCAGTGAAACGCGCTCCCTGCAACATGTCGGCCTCTTTTGATTGCTTTGATGTTGTTTGCGCTGCTCCACAGTGTGCTGAGCTCCCCTTATAGTGGACTAAAAAACCCATTACGTTACATAGAGAAGAAGCTTGGAGGAACATGTTTTCTTTACCATTCTCCCAGTGCGTTTGCATTTTAGTTTGCAAGGTTGGCAAACTCCTCCTTTACTGCCCCCTTCCCAGGCGCCAACCCTTCGACACCCTCAAGGAAGCCTTGGGAGGCAGAGAGCCATCGCCATGGTGATGTGAACACAGATCCCCCACACACCGGTCCATTGTGACTGGCGTGCGTTAAGGTGAGAGAACAAAATGTCACAGCAACAGGTTTTTTTGTATGTTTTTGTTTTTGCCTCAATTCCCAGTGGAAATGCACTCAGATCCATGTAACCCGTCACACTGGATGGACTGCTACAGGGACTGTGGGAGTTAGGCAAACAGGCTGATTGGGGAAATGAATGGATTGGTATCAAAGTAGACTATAATAAGTGCGTTTGTTTGTTTTCCTTCCTTCTGTAATGTTTAGCATCAGGGTAAAAAAGCAAAAGCAGAGCCATGGAGGAAGTTTCATTGTTTTTATCTGAATAAATGTGTTTGCAAATTCTCCAAATGGGCACAATCTGAAGGGAAATCTGCAGGGTTTTTAATTATATAACAATAATTTATAATAAAAACACACAATTGAAAAGCAGAATTTTGTTTAATTAGCTTCAGTGCTGAAAAAGTTGTTTCATACCGAGGTATTTCAATTTGCCTCAAATTTTATTCAGTTTAGTAGTATTTTGAAAAATAAAACTGAATATATTAACCTTGAGAAAAAAAAGGCTTCCCCCTCTCTCTGACTTCTATACAAACACTTTTCGCTGTGAACAAATTGAAGTCCTGCTGGGGCCTTCGCAATAAAGTAAAATGATTAAATTGCATGGGATCTGCTCCTTGGATTGAAGTGCACAGTTTTCCTGTCAGATTTGTGGTAAATATAAAAAGCAGTAAATATCAGTCTCTTGAAGACCCTTGGGATCCCGGGGTCTAACGTCCTCCACGCTTCACTGTACTTCTGCCATAATAGCAATTCTGATCACCTCTGATGCCCTTTGAGCCATCATTTTACTTTGACCTTTGACCTGTCTCGAGGATGGCTATTGGTTGCCGGCCTCGGGGAAGGAACGGTCATATAGATGATGTGTCACTGAAAATGTGGAGCAGATTTTGCCCTCAACCCTGAAGAAGATGTGGGCTGTGTACTATGACAGGTCCAGGGTTGCCCTCAGTCCCAGAGGTTGGGAGGGTGGGGTCAGGCTGAGCCAGAGGACACAAAGGTGACTTCAAACACACAACCCTAGCGTCTGGTGTAATGTCTAGGCCTGCTGCCCTCTGCTAAGGGTAATACCACCCCATGGCTCCTGTGGCATTAAATGCTAAAGTTATTGTCTTCTCTCAGAATATCCACATATGCATTATATACATAGAGTAGAGCTGTTTTGTTTTGGAGTCAGGGCCAGTATGCAGTGCATACCGCAGCTCCCCCGATAACCTGTTTTATTATGCAAGAACCTGAAGTCTCATTAATATTTGTTGATATGTAGCTATAGCAGTCAGGTCTTTTCATGCCAAGTCTGTAAGATGCTGTCATCTCTGTTCCCCGAGCAGATGCAAAGGTGCAGGTCCTGAGAGATTCTTTTATGTTTGGAGACCTCTCCTTGCTCCTTTGACTGCGACCTCAACCACAGCGCAGCTCTGTCTCAATCAGCTCTCTGCTGTAATCCCACTTCAGAATTCCTCTTGGCTAAGCGAGTAAATAAATTTTTCAGCATTTATTAGAATACAGCTTGCCAGAAGGGACTCCTCTCTCCTCTCCTATTGCTGCTCCAGTAATTAGCAAATTGATTAGGAGAACTTCAACACACCTCCTTGGCTCTTATCTCCCCATTCTAGGACAATATTGCTGTGCCATGGGACAGCGTAAATATTTTAAGGGAAACCCTCAGTGATTCTCATTAAATGGCTGTGGGGCAGAGCAGCTGTCTCCTGCTGAAGGTCCCAGCCAATTTTCTAAACTATGATTAAAGAAAAGTTTTGGATTATTTAAACATGCTGTGTCCTGTGGGTTTTTGTTTTTTTTTCCCAGTCCCACTGACGACCTCCGATTCCCCCACCCGTCTGTGCCAGGACTCCTCCTCTCCCTTTGGATCTATTAGTTTGAAATCGTTTGGGTGATGACTCTTTGAAAGCTGTGGTCATTCTGGGATGCCGCGTTCAAATGCAATGTAACAAAGACCTCTCTTTTATGCACAAATGCTAATTAAAATTTTTACCCCCCATCCCCGAGCTGCAGAGGGAAAGACTTGGTAGCAATTTGGCAGATAATCAAATTGCATTTTAAATGGAGCCGTTTAAAGATGACTAGGGTCTGCTCACAGGAAGACACAGTGGCGCAAATTAAGCTCGAAAAAGCTGCCATGTGCACCGAGGAACAATACAAGGAAATTCATGCAACAATACCATAATGCATTTATGTTGTTAGACAACATGCAATGTTTCATTTATGTTTTCTTTAATTAGTTAGATTTGTTTTCTTAGGCAGGAATTCTGTCTTTCTTGTAATTATTGTTATTTCCCTCTTGTTCACTGACATTTTTACATAATGTGTACTTGCAATATGACCAATTGCTGCAAAAATGCTAATAAGACATGATTTGTTAATGGATGTTGTACCTAGGAAAAAAATGTTCTTAATTTTAGATTTTCAGCCTGACAGAAATGGCAAACTGGGTGGAAAATGCTGTCAACACCTATGTTTGTCTAGAAAATATGCGCTTAGAAGCTGTCCCCTCACATTTGGTATACATCATTAAGTTCTTCGTGGCCAATCAAACTGTCCGTTCTCACAGCATTCCAGTACATATTAGTGACATCTCGTTAGCAGAAAACAGAAAACTGACACAAAAAATTTGGGAAACAGGCCTGAATTGTTTATCTCTCAGAATAAGTTAAAAGTGTGATTCTCATGAAATGATAGAATCAGATCAAACGTGCGGCTCCCAAATCCTCGCTCATCCTCGCCTTTTGTGTGCCTGAAAAACTGAAGGCACCAAATGATCTGCTTAGTTTTCAACACTACTCATTTCAGAGGCCATCTTTCCTGTAAAGTTAGCCATTCATCACAAGACCAATACAGCCATCACAGTGCTTCATATCCATAAAACCCCATTATGGACAGCACAACAAGTGATGCTTGACTTGTAAGTTTAAAGGGTTCTTAATTGGCTGTGATTTGCTGGCTATACAGCAGTGACTGGAAGTGCCATAATGATCCTCTGTGGATGATACATTACTTTTCTGCCAAATTAATGCACCTTAATGCGGGATGTATTCATACTCCTCTCTTTTATTATTAGTCCTTTATTTATCCAGGTAAAAAATCTCATTGAGATTAAAAATCTAATTTCCAAGAGAGACCTGACAGCATGGCAACAAAAGTCAAAATACACATACCACATAAGTATATAACATTTAAAACAAATTCAATATCCCATACCAACATGTGTAGAATATACAATAACAGATCAAATTAAGAGTACATTAAAAACAATCACACTGAGTAAAAGAGTTATTCTCTCGTTCCTTTAAGACGGACTTAAACTCTCCCAAGGTAACCAATTCTAATAATTTCAGTTCCTTCTGCAGATTATTCCAGGAAGCAGGGGCAGCGTATTTAAAAGCCTTTCCCCCCAATTTTGTTCTGATTTTTGGAACAATCAATTGTATGATATTGTAAGAACGAAGGCTGTATTGATTGTGGTTTTAACACATATAAACACATAAATAAGATGGAACCAGCCCAAGGAGAGATTTATAGATAAACATCAACCAATGGGAGAGTGCGAATATGCAAAGATGGACATTTAGCAGCAGCATACAAAGAACAATGATGTACATGATTTCCATAGCCAGTAATAAAACGTAAAGCACAATGGTACACAGTATCCAACCTCTTTAGGTAGTGGGCAGGTGCATTCATAAAAAGCAGGTCACCATAATCCAATAAAGGTAAAAAAGTTGCACGAAACAAGTGTTTTCTCACTTGGAGGGAGAAACAGGATTGATTTCTAAAAAAGTAACCTAGTTTTAGGTTTAACTTCGACACAAGCCTTTGAATGTGAGTTTTAAATGACAAATTCTGATCTTTAATGATCCCTAGATACTTGTAAGATGTGACCATTTCAGTTCCTGGAATTGTTTTAATCTTAGGAGACGTAGCTAACAACTCCTTGCCATTTGAGAATAACATGAACTTGGATTTCTCTGGATTTAACACCAACTTAAGTTAAATGGGACTGAACTACATCGAAGGCAGACTGCAGAAATTGCAGGGTTTGTGCTACTGAAGGGGATGAACAATAAATAATTGTATCATCTGCATAAAGATGAAATGCTGCATTTGACAAATTATCATAAAGGTTGTTTATGTAAAGAGAAAATAGCAATGGCCCTAATATGGAGCCCTGCGGAACTCCTTTGGATACTGGGAGAAAAGAGGAAGAAGACCCAGCAGCATGGACACACTGTTTTCTTGCTGACAAGTAATTTGAAAACCAACTAAGTATTTAAGTATTTAAGCCTTCATCTGAGCATCATAACAAACGGACATAACAATGTCTTTGACCTGCACGCTGCAGGTTTCAAATGAGTAGATGAAATGTTGACCTCTGCCACTTTTGCTAAAGTAAGTCCCTTGAGTTGTTTTACAGTGATTCGCCAATGAATTTCATGTTTTTGCTTTAGACTTGTGGTTGAAGGCCATGAAATACCAAAGCAGCTCATCTGTAAAGTTTTTTTAATTCATTTTTACAGCTTATTTTCAGCATTGTGGACCACTCCCAAAAAGCCCAGGGGAAACCAGAGTGCAACACAGAAAAATGACTCCCCCGCTCCCAATGAAGGACCAAACCTAAATACCATAAGTACTTTAGGCTGTTCTCAAAAAGCAGTTCAACTTAGATAGATAGATAGATAGATAGATAGATAGATAGATAGATAGATAGATAGATAGATAAGCATTTAGCAAACCACAAGTTAACCATTAACTCTGACTTAAACTTAAATCTTAGCTATGGGTCTAAAGATCCCAAACGAGCCACCATCTGTTATCTGGTGACAAGTAAGGAGTCCACGTAAGGTTTCTTAAATACTAAACAATTCATTAGAGATAACTTAACCAAGAAAAAAACATCGGCTACATGCACACATATAATATTCTGACTGAAATCCTTCTGATTAAAGACGTTGATGCAGCTGTTAACATTCCAGATGTGCAAAGGTAATAGCATGCATTTGTCCACATCGGCATCAATCGCATCTTTTTAGTTTGATGAGCTGCCTGCAGATGGATGTCTTTAATGTTGCCTTTAATAGAAGCTTAATACAAAGTTTCTCTAATACAAACTTAAGAGTTTGTATTAGAGAAACTCTCAAATTCAACTCAGAGGTTGTCATGTGGTTTTTGGAGGAGGTGGAGTTCATACATGCCCGTGGGTTTAAGATGGAGGGGATGCACCGAAAGATTTCAGAGCAGAAGGAATGTGCATGAAAAACGCAGCCAGAAAATCCAGTTAAGTAGATTACGTGGTTCAGATTTATTTTTTTTTAAAGCCCAAAAAAAAAGTTTAAACCCCCCAACGCAAACAAGCCGAAATTCAATTTAAGCCCCAATAAAACCAATAAAAAAGGAAGTTTTTTTAACTTATGCTTTGTTTTTTTCCTTTTGAAGATTTCCCAAAATCCACTTTGTTTTTGTAAACATGCCTGTTTTTGTGCTTAAAAAAAATTAAAAGCACGCAAGAGTTGTATTGTTTTGTAAATGTCATAGAACTCCGATTGGAGCCACACAATCCCTCTCTTCTGATGTTGATTGACAAACATTGTTGCAAACTTAATGGCACAAGAGGGATTTAATTGATCAACTGAATGACTGATCATAAAACTGCAGTCAATATTTGGCTGCAGCCTTATTTCCCTCTGAGCAGCAGTGTACCAGGATGTCTGAGATGTATGGTTAGACACACAGTGATGGCAAAACACATATTTACACTTCTTCTCTCACTGAGCGTGATGATGTTGCTCCTGTTTGCCGTACAGTAAATAATATCCCACGCTGTTAAAATGAGCAGCCTTAGTGTATTTATTCAGTTGGAGCAAAGGGTATTGGTTAAAGCTGACCAACTTTTGAGTAGTTGGGATGGAAATCTCTCTAATTACTATACTGTGTGGATCCTCTGGTCCCCGTCCCTCGGATGGTATTAAAAAGTCTCTTTTATTTATAGAAGTAAAATTTTAGCTTCAGAGACAATAGGTTCTGTTTTACGGTACAGCAGACTTTATCTTTTTAATAAAAATTCCTGACTTGGTGAAAGTTTAATTAATAAGGGACTTAAAGCTAAGGGAATGAGCAAGGGAGTTGGGTCTTTAAGGGGCTACTTATTTTTCCATCTGGGCTATCCTCCAAAAAAACTGTCAATTAGTGCGTTAAGCTGAAGAGACAAAAAACGTCATTAGTTCTTGCAAAAAGAATAATGGGTTTTAAATGTTTTGCTTCAGGGGCAGGCCAAAAGCACAGTGAGCCTTATGTATTTTCATTTACTTCCTGCAATTATCAAGGTTTGAAGGAGGGATTTATTGTTCTAAGGTACATTACTGAGAAAGCAGACACAGTTTGTTGCTTTCCTCACTAAGTGTGTGCCTTAATTGCCTGAAATAAGACAAAATTCATTTTTTTCCCTTTATAATTTTCCCTGCTGAATTACTGTGCTAAATAGTATTGTCACTGAGGAAAGCTGGATGTTGCTGTAAAAATGTGAGAGATGGATTATTTGATAATCCACCGAGTTGGTTAAGAAAATAGGCACTTCCAAACCTTCGTGTGGCATTAAGCCAGCCGTGCTGTAGTGCAGGGGCAGGCTGTTATTTGGCCTAAAATAGTCCAATGAGTTTTTGTTTTTTCAATTTGGCTCCTGTGAATAAATTCATAAACAAATGAATCAAACTCAACAACAGGTGAAGTTTAATACTTACACCTAAACAAAGTTGAGTTGATTATTTTGTTCATTGGCATCATTTATATCATCTTTTGATTTAGTTTAAAGTTAAAAGAGTGTTTCAAGACATTGTTTCAGAGTGTGTTCATTATTTTATTATTCCTTTGTTCATCTTCAAGTTCTACTTTCATCCACTAAGGTCACCTGGAATCCAGCCGGGTCCTTTTTGTAATGAACTTTCTGCCTTGCAGATGGCCATTAGAAACGTTTTTTGTTTTATATATGTAGGTAGGAAGTGTGACATTGGCGCTTAAATGAGGCTTACATAACTGGTCAAAGAGCAGAGGGGTTGAGGCACTGAGCCCAAAATATGTCATTGACTTGTGCCACACACAACAGGAGATGGCTTTTGCATTACAGTGTGAGTGCTAGTAAATGATTGGTTACAAGAGATCCTCCAGTAAATTAATTGTTTCCACTTCATGGTTAAGTATGTGCTACTCTTCCAAATCGAGTGCTGGTACTTGGTTATTACACTTTAATAGCTCGCTTGCCAAACTAACGATATATTACTCCATGTGCTGGCTCAGATCAGAGAAGATGAATTGGCTATTAATTAGAGTTGCACTGAGAGGGCACAGGGGAGAGACTACTCATAGCCTTGCAATCAGTGTCAACGGGGGCCCTTTTCTGACTGGGACAGCCGGGGCAGGCCCAGGTCACCGAGTCTTATGGTGAAACCCGCTGAATCCGGTGGAAGAAGCGGCATCAAAGATGGCCATCGTGCTGTCTGCTTAAACAAAAACAAGAGAGCGCGAGCAGCTGAGCAGCTGAGCAGCTGCAATTTCATCTGATCGCTTTTAGTTAGGAGTGCGGATGGAATCGCAGAGATACGTGGGAGGTGGTTTGGCTCTGTGAGGTTCCTTAACAAAAGGCTCACGTCCGAAGGACTTTGAATTAGAAAGTTATGGAGGAAATATTTGACGGGCTGAGATGATTTGTGGGGAATATTATTGTTTGGCTCACTTTTCTTGTGCAGCCTTTGAATTAGCCCTTTTATCACAATTAATTAAGCTTGCCTATAGGAGATGTTCCATCTTGAGCTCATCCACACAGGATAAATAAGTCAAAGCAGTAGGATATATGTCCTTTTATTGGCTGACTTGATCTCCGAGGCATCTGTAGTGGGGGGGAAGCTGTCTCTGTGGTGCGACTTTGTGGAAGAGTCTTTGCCATCATTCACTTTGAATGCTCCTTTTATGACTAGTTTTTTTAAAAACCTCTTTTTTTAATGCAAGGTATCAGGAGTTATGGCCTGTCCATGCAAATTAGGAAATTTTGACAGTTTGTTATTCATGACGTCGCCTTTTTAAACACTTAAAGCTAATAAATTTCACTGTGACAGGCTGCTCCAAAATTGCCACTAAATATTATTAAATATTTTAACAAGTTCCTTGTAAATATGCCTTAAATGTTTGAACGATGGGCAGGAAGAAAAATGGCTTTGCATCAACTTATTAGAGGCTATAAAAGTGGCAGTGATTTATCATGGATGTGGAACAACTCAGGCCATCTTTTTTTCTTTCCTTTTTTTTTTTTGTTTTGCTTGTTCTGTTGGCTTGCTTTGTTCTGGTGTGCACGTTAAAGAGAGTAACATCGTATTAAAAGCCTGCGCTTTTCATGAGTCGTGAAAATGTTAGAAGCAGAAACTGTTACGGTGTAGTCCTTGAAAGACAGAATGATGTATGGCAACAGCATTTTAAAGTTTTTAAAGCTTTTTATAGCCATTAGCAGTTCTACGTTTTGTGATGTGGCTGGCTCTAACAGTGTGTTTATGGAGAAATCCATCCGACGTGTTATTTCACCCACTCAGGCTTTCTAATTATTTTCTTTGATTATTCGTGTCACTGTTTAAAGAGACTAAATGTTGGCAACAGCGAAATGCTACGTCTCTGCCAGCCAACATACCTGTCACACTTTTAAAAGAAAGAAACTAAATTCTGTGTGTTGTCTGTTTTCCAGCTTGTAGACGAACTGTATAGTAGTAATTTTCTCTGGTATTATGTGCCAGAATTGATTTGACTCTCTTTAATTATCTTTAATCTTTTAATTACAAATTCAAGCGACAAAGTTTGGTTGAACGGTTTAAAAACGGGTTGAGATGTGAGGCAGTCTCGTGGTTTGTGGTGCACCTTTCTGTTGGTTAGGGTTCAAGCTTTTGGGGGCAAATCAGGGTCATTTAGAGTAACAGGTTACAGAGGATTTGTTATTTACACTGAATATATGCAGCAGCCGGCTTTTTTTCTTCATTGTTTCGCACCTTAAAGCAGATTCTTTATGTTTTAAATTTCAGTTATGATCGAGTTCAACGTTATGTTATTTATTAACTCTTCAGAAATGATTCCAGCCAGGGATCACAAAGGAAGAGAAGAACAATTTAAATCATCACTTGGCACTAAATTATAACACGCATAAACATTTAGTGAAAACACTTCTATATTGAAAAGGGCTGACTGTGCAGTTACAGTGCTTCAGCATCATTGTTACTGGGATAAAAGAGCTACCAAAATAAAAAAAAGCCTAGTTCACATTTCTGTATGTGAACATCTGCTTCCGTAAGTCTTTCAGAGTTTGGCTGTTTGGTTGTGATTTGCCTTATTTTGGAACTGAAGCACCAAAGCTGTGCGCAAACTTTCGAGCTGTGTGTTACAGCTTACTGACACTGCAACGGTTTAATTGCAGATGTGAGGTAAAAAGCCGTCGCTGAGGTTTCATTGGTTGTGTGCGCTTATGTTCTCTTGCTGCCTCTGTTTTTTCTCGTGCTCCTTTTGGGATAATTAGACATAAAGAAGGCAATCACGGGTCATATAATCTACACACCACTTACTGTTCTGGTTAGGAGCCACCGCACTATTCTACAAATCTCGGTGCTGTCTGCGCACATCACTCTTGCCCGTTAGTACGACGTGACGGCTGCCATGTCAGCAACATGGCACATCTCTGTTCTCTCTCTCGCTTGAACCCTCTGTGAGTTTTCCCTTGGGTTGGCAGAAAACGAGTGCCCCCCTCCTCCATGTCTGAGTGGCTATAACCTTGCCACCAGCTTGTGTTTGCGTGTCTTTGTTTTTTCTTTCCAACTCTAAAGACTTGAACAATGATGACTCAAGCCATGCAGAGTACACCACAGGGAAAATTCAGTGGGAATAAAAATAACAAGTGGATTTTTGACTGCGGTAAGATGTGAGCATGCTGGCACTGGGCTAAAAGCCTGAGCAGATTTTGCCCCCCCCCTCGACCGTCGCACACACCACACACACACACCCAGTTCATTAGATTAGGCTGTCTCGTGTTCAGGAAGTGCTGAAAGGCACTGCAGATTGTATCTCCACAAAATGCTGTCCTTACGTCCAGAGACAGTTGCCAGTCCCAGTCTTTGAAATTCCAAAGTAGTTCTCAATCCAGTTAACGTCCGATATTGCGGTCGTGTCTTTGTGCTCCCCCTGCTGCTGAGGTTTCTTATTAGGAGGGTTAACTATGAGGATGCTGGTGTGTTGGTATTTCTGCGGTCGCTCATCTGCGCACCGCACATGAAGGTCTCTAAATTATTTACTTTCCTGACATCACCATATGGTGCTGTAACTTGTTTGTCTTGGAGCATAGAGGAGAAATGCAAGACATAGACAGATTTACTCCTAGCATGAATACATAGGAGACCCTCTTCAAACAATGCCTGTTTTTTGTTATTTCTTTTGCTGGGTGGGCTTTGTTGATGCAATTGTGTGCAACGCGCTACGAGAGTTCTCCTCTCATCTACTTGAGAGAAAAGCGATAATAAACATAATTGGGCCAAAATATGGAGATGTTTCAAAGAGAAGACCAGAGGCTGCCGACACTTGTCTGCAGCGGATGGGGCAACTGAGCAAGAAGCTTGAAAGGCCTTGGAAAAATTGGGTCCTGATCTTCTTTGAAATGCCACAATTAATTGCTATGCGTTGTCCCCAATGCACGGATGATTAAATGTGCTCCTAAACTGCCCTGATTTGTGGGGGCACCTTGCCGATTTTATTTGCCACTGTTAACATTTTCATTCCTGCATTATGCATGGTGCTGTGGGGCAAGGAAGTGCTGCAAACAAATGGCCTGAGGGATCGGTGTAAACACATCGTGCCATAAGAGGGAGAAGACTAACAGTTCAGCACAGCCTCCCTCAGCCAGTCTTCACTGACAAACTAGACAGCCCCTCTGGCAGCTTTGCTGTACTCTAACAGATCAGTGTAAGTGCGACTGTGAATGTCGGTCAATTCAGATACTTAAACTTGCCGACTGAAAATTAGCTAAAGAATATGTGAAAACTGTTCAAGCAGGGCTGAGATTTGATGCATGGGAACACGTTCTTCTGTATCTTTATTAATCGACAATGAATGCATGTCTGATAGAATATTTCTGTCTAACTAATTGAATATGATCCCTCCTCCTTCATAGGCTGAGGTCACTTTCACTAGTTAATTCTGACAGGCAAAGCAATGTGGTGCTGGTTGCTTTGTGTTAAGGGATTTTAATTCCTCATTGCGATAATCAGTGAGTGATGGAAGCCCTAGTGTTATATGAAGGCATGCCAAATGACATGTGCTCCCTTTTGAACATGAAACACTACAGAGCAGAAATATGAATTTTCACATTAGCTGCATATTAACTCACTGATTAGGATTTACTTGATGTGAGATCTTGGCTGTTAGAAGTGCAACGCTGCACACAAGGCCTGTCTGAGTTGTCAGCTGTCATGGCATTGGACCAGAGCCTTACACTTGGCAGATCTCCACCCTCTCACCTCCGGCTGACAATGCAAATACAGGCAAACGATGTGTAGCTGCTGGACAGCACTGTATACCCTCATCCGATTCCTTATGGATAAAAAAACTTTGAGTCAGACGCTGATCACTAAAATGATCCTTTTCACTATGACAGCCTGTTGTTTTGACACTTGGAGTCAGTTTTTTATATCACGTCATAAACGAGTCCATACTCTAAAGTTCCTACAAGCGTAGGGAGTTTTTTTTTAACCTAGTCCCTTGTCATCAAAAAGTAACTAATGCACAAGTCAGTGGAAAGAGGGCAGATATTGTTTTTTATGGCGTGACCTTTGAGGCATTATTATTTTTTTGATGAATAACTGTTTACTCTGAAAGCGGGCATTAAACAAGTTTTTCTTAAGTTTTGCAGTCATTGTCCCTGACACAAATGGCAAAACAAAAACACCTCATCCTGTTCATGAAGCCTGTTGACAGTGGAAATAGAAAGTCTGTTTAAGTGGACTCGAGGGTAGTGTTAAATACACGGTAACCAGTTCATTAAGGTGCCTTTCGGAGCATGAAAAATGACCTTTTCCCTTGTAATCGTAGGCTGAGTTCATAGATAGTTGACTGGAACGAGAGCATACTGTATGTTGACAAGGATCACTGGAAACAATTAGCATTGCGTCTCACGAGCCAATCTGGAAGCGGCTCTGTTTTCACTTTATTCACACCTTTTGCTCCGACAACCGTCTGATTTCATTATGTGGAAAAAGGTTAGACAAATAACAAAATACATTACTATAATATTTTTTTTAAATCAAGTGCACTGAAGTTCATTTAGCTCTGTTTGCTTTGCCCTCATATTCTTTCTAGAGGGTCACAGCTGGGTTGGGTAATTTCTTGGACCAATTAAAGATTTCTTTTCAAGTTTCTCTTCTGCAAAATATTTATTTGTCAAGTACTTTGTGGCATATAATTAACTGAGCAATATAATCAGCTGTCTCTTCTCGTTCTGCTGACGGACTCCCGCTCCACCGTCTTGGACTGTAGCTGGCAGTGGTGAGCACAACAAAGACGACCATGTGATTCCTCATTCGTTGCTGGAGTGAATGAGCAATCTTGTGTTCAGTCTTGCCGCCTGCGACAGAACATTTGACACACTTGGCTGAGACATTTTGGATCTAGCAGAAGTTGCTCTTGCAAGTCAATGTAGAGCAAATGCTTATTCTTTGTTTTAGGGTATGCTAACCCACCTGCTGGGAGGTTACTATGCTAATATGGTTTATATCTTTGATGAGGCTTGACACACACACACAAGTTACACTGTAAAAACACTAATCTCTAAGACACTAAAGCAAATGGCTAAAAAACTAAATGCACTTTATAGTCTCTTTAGATATTTTTGTTTCTTGCAGTTCTAGATTGCAATCATCATCAGAAATTCCCGTCTCTGTAGTGTTTTGATAAAGCAAATGTGGTTAAAAGACTGAAAATATTTAAGGTATCTGCAAATGTGATGCACATCTGTCAAACAGCCCAAGGGTGAAAACCAGCACATAAGAAGGCAACAAATGCTGATCCGGGACTTCTCTGCGGCAAAATAAAATATGGCTCAAGTTTTCATTAAGGTGCTATTGATTAGCTTTTCCTGGCAATGAATTATGGATGACATTAAATAAAAGGGAAAATATTTTTATGACTTTGCTTAGGCCATGCCAGATTCCCCCTTTGCCTCTTGTATGCTCGCCCTGACAGGCATTTTGTTTTCTCTCAAATTCTTGTGGCTTTTGTGAGACCTAGACCAAGTTAAAAAAAAAGAAAGAAAGAAGCTATTTCACTTTGATTACCTTTTCCATTTTAGATATGTGTAAAATGATTAGGATTGCAGACTTCACAAAAGGGTCAAAAATTTGTCAAATTAAAAATGTTTAAAATCTCAAACTCCTAAAGGTCTAATCAGCTCTCTCTTTGTAAAAAAAAATAAGTAGAATTGCATAAAAACAATTCAAAGTTGCCACAGTTCCTTTACATGCTCAGTTGTTATTGAAAACAGTTATTTTTTATGAGAGTTTCTCTGCTGTTTCTGATTATTCTTGTTTTCTTGTGTTCCAAGGATGCTAACTGTACCTTCAGATAGTCATTGCTACTATGAAGTCTTTGCATAATAATTCCTGTAAAATTATTTTCTTGATAGGATATCTTGAACTACTAAGTGAGAGGTGACAGAATGCTTTCTGATTATTGGGTCTGTAAAGAAAACAAAAGCAGAAATTATTAGACAATCCTGTATGATTGAAAATCTTTATTTAGCTGTTACAGTGCACTCTCACAAATGTCGCTGCACTCCTAAGCTGCCTTAGGCCCGAATCCCACTAGGCATGGCTGCTTTGTGTCACACCGGCATAATCCTTCCAGTTCATCCCAGTGCACGTACAGTGAATTTCAGGAGCAGCACCGGCACTCCTTTGCACTACTAAAACTCTGTGCTGAACTTTTTTAGTTTTTTCTGTTGGAGCTGCACAAAAAGAGATGAAGTGCTGGAAGTCAGATACAAAAAGAACATGCAGTGAATTTTCAAAATAAAACATCCTGTGCACATTCAATGCTATACTTCTAAATTAGTCTGAGTGTGCTTTAAAGCTGCACGAAGGCCAGAACAGAACTAGGGATTCATCAATTTGACATTTGTATTGGGTGATGGTCCAATCTTAATATAAAAAAAAAGAAGCTAGATTGGGTATCCTTGACAACATGCTGATCGTTGAGCTGACCTTTTGAAATAAATTGATCTGTGTTTATTTTGTCATGTGGCAGCAGCAGCTAGCCTGAGAGCAAACATGGCATGGCGAAAGCTAGCAGGTATTTCACCTTCGTTATGCTTGCTTTTTTTTTTTTTTAACTGTATTGAGAATAGTGGAAATGAATTAGTTGATCAGCACCGGTACATTTTTGAATTTTTTTTATTGTATTTATGGATCTTGGGCATGCTGTCAAATATTATATTGGTAGCAGATTGTTGGAGCCTTTCCCAACTGGATACATCCTGAGTAGATCACCAGTCTATCACAGGGCAAACACAGAGAGACAGACAACCACTCAGACTCACTCCCACAGCCAATTTAGAGTCACCGATTAACCAACATGCAGTGTTTGGACTGTGGGAGAAAGCTGGAGTACTCGGCTTCTCTCATGCAGACATCAGGAAGGCTTCTGGCTGACTGGTGGATTCAGACCCAGGAATTTCTGACTGTGAGGCAATGGTGCTAACTACAACACCACAGTAGATAGCAACTGAATGTTTCTCTTTCTAATAATTCTCTAAAATGATTTTTTTAAATGTCTAAATCAAACCTGATATTCCTTTAACTATAAAGAATGTTTCCTAGTTTTTTCCTAGTCTGCTGATAGCTGAAATCAAACTATGGAACTGGAAAAAAGTAGGCTTGATGAATCCCAGGGCAAAATCAGAAAAAATGGAATTGCATCCCAAAAGTTGAACGTCACATCTAGTGTAATCCCGGGATTAACAGCAGAACTGCTCATTTACAAATACACAAACCTCTTTTACTCTTGGAAGTCATCAATTGATGACGTCCTGCTGAGATTTATTCCACATTTCCTTTTCTCTGGACGTCTTGTCTATTGCAAAGTTGTTGTTTTTTTCAAGCAGCTGTCCACAAATTCTTCTGCTGAGGATATGAAGGTGTCATGGGAGTCATTTAAAATTGTAACTGCTCCCTTATTCACAAGGGGTCGCCACAAGGGGTAGCTCGACATGTTTGATTCGTCAGATTTATTTATTTTTTTTTAAAAAGAAAGAAAAAAACAAAAGACACTTTCTTTCTGTTATAGCAATGGCAGCAGTCACATTCACAGAGCATGCACAATCTTGATTTTAGTTTTGACCTGCTATGCATCACAGGAATGTACTAACTGTTGGTGGTGGAGACTTTTATTAGAAATAATTACATCTGCCTACAGTAAATAATAGTTGAACCTGTCTGCCCAGTTCTGTCTTCTTAAACTTCTTTCTGCTTATACATCGTCTGTTTTCTTAAATAGTAGTTAAGTTGCAGGGACAGTTTTCTTAACTAGAACTTTCTTTTCTCTTTTGTCTCCTGATTAAGCGCAGTGTGTTGAATTCTAGTATATGTGTTTAAGTATCTTGTACATTTAAGTCTAAATGTGTTCAGTTTATGTCTGCGTTAAGTTATTTTGCATACAAAATCTGCAAATGAACGAAATGATCTTAATGATAAAAAAAATATGAAAGGGTTATTCTTTCATAAGCAGTAGTGCTGCTCAGATATTTGTGCATCTGACCAACAGGTTTGCCCATGCAAGATTCGCAAGAGCTAGAGATCTCATATTTTAAATGGCAAGAAAAATGGTCTGTTTAGAGGTATGTCTGAGAATGAGCATTCCATTCACATTGTATGCTTGGTTTCAGTAGACACAGCAGACAAACAAAAAAATATGTTCCTGGCATTTGCGTCACTGAAAAAAAAAGTAACTGCACCTACAGGTTTTTACAATACGGGCTGTATGAGTTCTTAGTATTTTCTCTTCCCTGAATTATTATTGAATTCACAGAAAGATATGATTTACAAAAAGAACATGAAAGGCATAATATTATGTTCCTTTTGTGAACAAATTAGTTTCTCAGGGCCAAAAATCCTCATATAAACAGTGGACTGAGTGCAGTTTTAAGTCAGGTGAAAGGTAGTTCTTTAGAGTTAGACTGATGAAATATATTTTGGGGGAGTTGTTTGATTCTCTACAGATCACACAGAGTAAATAAGTTGTTTTTAAATCATTCATTTACTTAATTTTGACAAATTTACATATTCATTTACTATCTGTTTCAGCAGTTAAGTCATTATATTATGGTTCTTCAGTTTGCTAAACAGTGTTAAAGTCAGTGATATGTAAAGCCTGTAGAACCTGCCTTATCTATCCTTAGGTAGCTTTGCAGTCACTAGCCACTTTATTAGGTACACATAGTTATTCTTGGTCCAAGTGGGTTCCTCTGAGATTTTGGTCTATCTTGACGTGATATTGTCACACAATTGCTGCAGCTTTGCTGGCTTCAGCTCTATGATGCAAATCTCCTGTTTCACCACATCCCAAAGGATTGGGATGTGGTGAGTATAGAGTACAGTGAACTCAAGAGATGTATGTGCATTATCCTTTTGGAGACAGACGATGGGGTGGCTGTAGCTCCGGTGGCAGAGCAGGTCAGCCACTAATCAGAAGGTCGGTGGTTCGATCCCAGGCTGCACCCTGGCTGCATGCCAAATATCCTTGGGCAAGATACTAACCCCGTGTTTGCCTACTGGTGGTGGTCAGAGGGCCCGGTGGCGCCAGTGTCCGGCAGCCTCGCCTCTGTCAGTGCGCCCCAGGGCAGCTGTGGCTACAATGTAGCTTGCTATCGCCAGTGTGTGAATGTGTGTGTGAATGGGTGAATGTAGTGTAAAGCGCTTTGGGGTCCTATGGACTAGAAAAGCGCTATACAAATGCAGGCCATTTACCATGGGCACATTGTGGTATATAAAGAGATGGACATGTTCTGCAACAATGCTCAGGTAGTATTTTTTCCAATATTCTGTTGTCTGATTTTGATGAGCAAATTGTAGCTTCAGTTTTGTGTTCTTAGCTGGCAGGAGTGTGGTCTTCTGCTGCTGTGTGCTCAGAGATGCTCTTCTGCATATCTTGGAAAGACCCTGTCTACATGCTTAAATGCTTTTGGTTATTGTCCAATTAGATATTTGCATAATGAACGCTTGAACAGATGAACTAGTGTATCTACTGCGCAAGGCCCATTTATTTTGAAACATTTAAAGCATGAGAAATCACCCAATCTCTATGTATCTTCCGTATATACAGCGCTTAATAAATTTGTTTTAGACCACCACCCAATTTAAGGTTTATGTCACAGCTGCCCTAAATTAACAGTAATGACAGTTGACAAAATTAGAGTAAGCAAAAGCACATTATTACTTTTTGATTAAGATGCCAAGTTAGTTATTTACATGCATTCCTGAACAAAAAAAATAGATTTAATGGTTGAATGTCATTCATTTGTGATTTCATTGTGCCACCTCAAATTGGGGTATAAAAATGTGAATTGAGCAATTCACATTCAAAAACGTTTTTTAAAAACTTCTAAAAGATGTTTGTTTTCTTATTCTTACAGGTTGGTATAATAAATTTGTTAAGCACTGTATTCCTACTGTTGCCACAAAACATTTACCAAGAATAGGTTAAATAAAAAAAAATATTTTTAGCTTACCTACTTACACATCTTGCTGTGGTGATCATAGCGTTTATATATATCTGTATCTCTTCCCTAACAGGAACACCAATCTGAAATCACCTTTACATGAACATCGTCACACATACGGCAGTCATTAACTGCATAAAATGCAAAATATTTTAAAATACAATTCTAAATCCTAATTCTTTGGATTTTCCTATATGGTGTGGTGATTTCATCATCCCCCTGCGAGTGCGATGTTACGTTCTCTGCTTTTGTTTGTTTCACGTGTCACATTCAGTGTGCATTGCCCATATGTAACTTAATGGCCACCAAATTTGTATTCTCTAAAGAATTTTGTTTGTGTGACTGCTAAATATGGAGTGAATTATTTGGAAAAGGGCTAATCGGTCTAATTTGTTAAGAAACCTGAAGCTAGTCATCAGTCACAAAACCCCCTTTTCATGCATCAAACATCCCAACAGAAAAGAGGAGAAGAGCAAAAGCCGACTGATTTAAGTGATATGTTTTTAAACAGATGGCTATTTTGCTATTTAATGCAATTTACAAGATACAATCCTTTGAAATCTGACTTTGGTAGTTCATTAACTTGCCACATAATGAGTGTCGAGAAAGGACAAGTGTGGTACGAAGCTGCAGTACGTAGTTAATAGAAAATCTTTTAGAAGTGACAGCGCTTTATAAAAGAGCTCCATGACTGCTAGCTGTTGTTCAGTGTTCAGACTGCAGGCACTTAGTGCACCAGGTGTTTTGCCCAAGATTTTTTCCACAAGACAAATGGAAAAGTGCCATATCCTTTAAACATCCCATTAATATGTCTTATAAGAGTCACCGCAACTGAGCACCAAAAGCTCAGTTTTATTACAGTTTCTTGTCTTTGTCAGGCATAGCTTCCAGTTTACGTTTTCAGGTAATTATAGCGTTGTGCACACTAGAGTGGCACAAATTAGCACTTTGGGCGAAGAATCAGTTGGCTGGATGCCCATCATTGCTTGCATGGCCTGGACATGATAAACACAGAAGCACAAATGCCTATAAAAGGCATCCAAAGTGTGACAACATTTTGAAGACGCTATTTATTTATTTATTTTTAAGTAAAACTAAAAGACTAACTGCGGGATTACCGCTTTTGATTTTAAAGACCAACATTGGGTAAAGTCCTGTTTGTATATTGAGTGAATCCTGCAGAGTCGTGTGTGAAAACAGGCCTTTATAGAGGGTCAACTTTTTTTTTCTCTGTTCTTTAAGCTCGTAAATAAATGTAGCAGGGGAAAAAAAAACTTTGTTGCAATAAATGAAGGGAGAGGACACCTTAAGAAGCTGAGTCTGGTCTGAGGCTTTGCCTGTGCCTAATGTGTGAGGAATAATGCACGATGTTTGATGTGGTCTGAATAGTTCTTCTATCACACATGCCATGAAAGAGAACTCATGGCTGTACTGTATACTGTATGCAATTCCTCTTTATTACACGTGGAATTTCCTCCCAGATGATTGAAGTATCAGCATATTGCTGCCATATTCCCTCCCACAAGAGCCTAGAGTTTTAATAATTTGCAGAATGAAGGGGGGTAGGAGGGTTGAGAGGCTATCAAAGTGGCTTATATTTGTTTAATCTCTGAAAGACTGCCATTCACAAAGTTTTCCAGAAAAAGACAGGAGTTCATAGTTCTCTCTAAAAAGCAGTGTCGAAAGCCGGCTAAGCTGCATCAAACGTAGGTAGGATGCGTACACAGTGATCGATATATGCCGAGAATTACTATATGTGCTGTGTTTACAGTATGATCATGTGGTGGAAAAATAACAATAAGTAATCTCATGTCATTCTGCTGTTCTATGCAAAGTTAATGTAATCCTCTAATGTTTAGTATAACGCATCAATCATGCAAAAATCTATTGTTGCATTAGCCTTGAAAGAACAATAATAATAAAAATGCTATAATGGTTTTAGCTTCCTTTCCATAAATCATACTTGGAGGCTGGGGAGGGGGGCATCTTAACTTGCCATTTCAGCTCATCTGAGCAGTTGAAGTGATGCTGAATACTGATAGGATATTGAACAATAACCAGAGCTGCAGTTGGTCACTTTCAACCTGAAGTGGTATGAAATACTGCACGACACAGTCAGTGGCTGCTTCTAACTGAAGTTGACCCAGCACCTTCTGCAGTGACATAAAGCTGTTTTCTGTTCGATAGCCTCTCAACAAAGGACTGTAAATCAGGAGTAAATGCATAAAAACAGCGAGCGGCAGAAGATTTACTGTAACTCTGCGAATCCTTTTAAACAAATATTAAAATAAGGGCCAAATCAGGCGGATCATCTTTAAGCGGGTCGTGCTCTCTTCAGCTTCGAGGCGAGCCACAGTAGCTGACAGGATGGTGGAATTTACATCGTTAATAACATTTAATTAATGCCGCAGCCCTCACTCTGAAGATAGGTTATGTTGTCAGTGTAAGTCTGTGATGTATGGATAAAAATTCGAAACGAACGAGCACGTCACTGAAGCACGGCGTCCTTTACCATGATTAAACAAAACACTGAGACGCACAAGCGACTGAAAAGTGCTACAGTTGAGCAAATCTCTCGTGTCGTCATTCAAAAAGTCATGTGGCAAAGCACGTACGTATAGAGAGAATTGCTGAAGAGCACAGCTTTCAGATTTGATGAGTGGAAGTGCATTTCTACCATGTGGTTTCAACCTGGGACCTTTACAAGTGCTTGTCGGAGTAGTGCTTAGAGTGCTGCCTGAAGAGGCTTTTCGATTTCACAGAGAATACACTCTTCCCAGGAAGTGGGTGGAGAAGATAATTCTGCAAAAGAAGAAAGGGAAAGGAAAACAAAAAAAAAAAGAAAACTGGAGAATTAATAAACCTTTTTAGTTGGCATAATCACTCATTTTGAACTTAAACTGAGCAGAGCAACAAAACAAATCATTTTTGGGGAAAGAATACATGTATTTTAATGCCCTCAAGCAAAACTAATTAAAGACGACACCTCATTTACATAAATAAGCATTATAATTTGCATGCGTGCACAAGGGAATAGAGTCAGAAAAGAAAGCAATATTTTGCAGTCTGCTAATTTCATTTTATTCAGGATTTAAGCTTAATAAAGATTCATTTTGGAGGGGAAAGGAAAATAATCAAAGAGGGAATTTGAACTATCTCCAAAGATGCAGCAGCCTACTATTCAAAGGGCTCCTTCCGAGTCACCAGATGACTCCTAATCTGGAGTGGCACTTCCTGGCCGAGTTCCAACACCAACTCCTTGAAAGGTAAAGAAATTTTAGAGCCCAATTTATTAGTATGCAGTTCTGGCTTCGGGTGGAGAATTAATGGCGGTGACTGATAATGACTGTAATCGTGGCACAAATGGGGTGTTGAAATAGCAAACAACGGGCACAAGGCATGTAATGGGGATTTTATTAATTACCCAAGGTCCCTAGCATGAGCAGTCTCCAGGATTTACTGTGGCCGTGCCAGCCGGTCGAGAAGGGGTCGGCCAGTCTAATCTGACAATGAAAGGGTCACTACAGAGACTGCAACGTGCGCAAAAGGGAGCAACGTGGCCGGCCTCCTACACGTGCCTTAAAATGACTTTGTAATGTTATGAAAGGCACTAATATTGAAAAGATGAGAGCGGCTGTATTCATTTTGGTTTTAGAATCTTTTTGCGGATTCAGAAAATGTTTCAACAAATGCGAAAACGGATCAAAGAGGCAAGATCCAAGTCAGATAAATTGTCCCCTTTCATCCTAGTGTTTCAGTTAAAGTGTATTGTAAAGGCATTCACCTGCACTGCAGTAAGCTCCCTCTGTCTCTTTGTTGACTGTAAGAACAAAAAAAATCAACATATGGTACCGCTGTCAGGTAGGATAGCCCATTCGCACATCAGCTCATCAACAAGAGAGGATTGATTAAAAGTCCTTTTTATTACTCACTGCATCCTTAATGGACGCTAGACTTTCAAAATGGAAGAAACAATTAGAGTTTTACTGCTTTGTGGGCACTACTGATTTATATAAATCACTGCACGGGTGTAAATTTTCCAATAAAACACTGTACCACTCCTAGCATACATAATCAACACGTCCATTCTTGGTACACACTCCAGACTTGAACAATCTCTTTAAACTGGTAGGACTCAAGCTCACTCAGTCAGTAGACTGTCTACTTGATGGAATTTAACTGTTTCTATATGGTTTACCATAACTACTAGTATACATTTGCAAGGCAAACAAACACAGGGAGACTGTTTACTTTGTATTTCAGTGCTGTATAAACATGAAATTAGAGTTTGCTCATTCATTTAATATGAAAACCAGCAGTTAAATCCAAGCCCGGTTAGGTGAGCGTCATTTTCTGGGGTGATGCGGTCACTGTGACACAAAACACTCACTCAGCTATTCAGGGAGTACGTTTTTGTTCTTCTGTTTTATAGCTTACTATTTTAGTGTCAACAAAGAGTATGAAAAACAAAATCAGGCAAAGAAAGTAAGGTGGGTCAGCTGCATATTGCATTTATGGGAGATTACATTATTTGCAATGGTGATGTCGTTTTGCTAAAGCCACGTTGCGTGACAAAAGTGGGTAGTGCATATTTTACAATGTGTTTATCTAGAACTCATGCCTAAGGGTAACATAACCACAGAAAATCTCACCTTGCAGGTTCAGATTTTTGCTTTTTTTCCTCTCTTGAAGGTACGGTTTTTTTTGGCCTTTTTTCCAGATTAAGCTGTTAACTGTTGTCTTGTTAAATGTTAATGAGTCATCTCCACATTTTATTAAAAGGTTTCACAGTCACTTAATAGTTAACACATTTCAGCCCCTGGGATTGTTGTTTTATCACCAAAATCAAAATATGCACTTTTTCAGAACCGTCCCTCATTCACATGTTCTGACAAGGTTTTCTCAAGTTCCTTGGCTCTAGGTTGTATTTGCAGTATTATAGTGTTTTTCAGAACACCTTGATACTTAAAATCATAACAAAAACTGTTGTACAATTTGCAGGGAAATTCAATACTCTACAGAACTGGCCTGTAAATAAAGATAAGATAAGATAAGATAAGAAAGATAGATGCTTTTTTTGCTCCCACAAGATACATTTTTGTGTTAGTATTAACACTTCTTGTAAATGTTGATGTCATTTATTTCAAAAAAATAGTTCTCTACACTTTCTTTCTTATTTTTTGGATTTGAATGGATTTGAATTTTTTGAACAATTCTGGTAAATGTTAAATACTCTGCGTCAGTGCCTTCTCTTTTGTACTTTACTATTCATAGATGAGTCATGTCTGTAATGGAAAATACCGTACCACAAAGTACAAACCTAATTTACTTGTGAAATACCCATCTTTAAGTTCTGTTTTGTTGTTTTCTGTCAGTGTTTTTTTCTTTTTACCTCAAGTACCTGTTCCATGGGTGTGTACATTTTTTCACATCATGAGGTCATGTGTGAAAAATGTACTGAAAAACAGTCATGCCATAACAAATCAAAACCTGTTTCTACATAATGATCCAGATATTTTAAAAAAACAAAACAACCAAAAAAAAGCGTCTCTATCTTAAACACGCACGTCGAATGTTTCTCTGAGCTTTTTGCTTGTTTTTGCTCCTCCTCTTGTCCTGCCTTTGAGTCCAGAGGGAGAGACTTTGAAACTAAAGTTGGCAGCATTCCTCGGCGGTGACACACGCTGAAGTATCACCTTATTGCTCACTTTTAGAAAACACCAAAAACACAAAGAGCTCAACCAGATGTTCGAGTTCTGCTCTTAAAAACAGAAGTGTAAACACTCGCTGAAAGAAAAAAAAAAAGAACTTCCAACTGTTCATTTTTTTGACACGCTGTGCTGTTTTGTGTGCGTGCAGCCTAAAAATTAAAGGCAGACCAGAAAACGAATAATTTCCCTGTTATTGCTACAACCCACTGTGATTGTGTTTCATGGTAGTCAGAAGTAGCAGACCCGTGGGTGTTGAGGAGGAGATCCCTCTGTGTTCCAGCGGTGTCTCAGACAGGCGTGTTGCCTCACCTGGTGCTGTGTTTACCTCAGATGGTAGGATTAGGAAGCAGCCATGTGGAAGATACGACTCTAATCCATCGTGCCTTTGCTTGGCACTTAGACATGGCCCTCTGCAACACTTCCGCTCTCCTAAAGTTAGAGCAACGCCCTTAAGGAATGTGAGAAATATCAGCACCGTTTCAAGACTCTTGAGCATGATGCAGCCACGTGGGGTTCAGTTTACCTCGTGGAGGAGGTGGGTATGGGTGCTGATGATGGCAACCATCAGCCAGATAGATTCAGATTTATTGGATTCATCTGGGCATCATTATTTCTCTAGGCTTGTGCCTGGCCTCTACGGCAACGAGATACTTTCGTTTTCCTTTTTTAATTTTTTCCCCTCATGTGCACAAAACCCTTTTTCAACGTAGAGTAGCAGATAAGCTGGTATCATGAAAGAAAATCTCTTGGTTAGATAAAATCCTGAATGTTGTCTTTTTAAACTTGCCGACATTGATTAGGCAGTGATAAAAAGCTCATAACCTGCAAGAGGGAAGGCTGACCTCTGCATGCTCACAGTCTGCTGCTGCACCCCAATCTTATATACTATAACTTACTGAGCTTCCACGTTTACAATACTGATATTTTTCTGTCTGGCTGAGTTTCTTTCTTTCTTTCTTTCTTTCTTTCTTTCTTTCTTTCTTTCTTTCTTTCTTTCTTTCTTTCTTTCTTTCTTTCTTTCTTTCTTTCTTTC
>NW_005187450.1:1228563-1232025 GCF_000239375.1 Pundamilia nyererei
TTCTTTCTTTCTTTCTTTCTTTCTTTCTTTCTTTCTTTCTTTCTTTCTTTCTTTCTTTCTTTCTTTCTTTCTTTCTTTCTTTCTTTCTTTCTTTCTTTTTAAAGAAATTTCAGGCAAAGTTTCATTTTTTTCTGCAGAGATGGTTTTAAGTATAAATTAATAAAAATAAAATGAAGTGCAGCTGCCCGTTTGTTTAAAAGCTATAATGACTTTGCACTGAATGATAAATGCAGTTGTTTAAGGCCGAAATACTGGCTTGCGATAACTTTGATATCTGATTTTCCTTTTTTTTTTCACACAGTGCAAAGGACATAATCAAATCTATAAATGAATATGCATTTAATTTACATGTTAAATGTTTTATTACCATTGAAGAAAGGGAGCTACAGCGTTTTTCTTGTGCGTTTCAGAGGACTTGCCCTTGATATCGTGGCCAAATCACCACCCCAATCACAAATGGTGGAAAGCAAAACTCTTATTTATCCAATGTACTGATAATTAAGCTGTTCTCATTAGTTACATAATTGGAAATGTAATTAGCAATAGTAATAATTATTGCATTTAATACCTTTTCTCTTTTAGTTATCAGGCTCATTCAAGCTGGTAATTAGCAGTCGTGAGAATTCTATACTTTCGTCCTAATTCATTTTGGTCGCCAGTTATTTATAGTGTATTTTATATCAATAAATCATTACCATATCCATTTCGATTTTTCAGTAAACATACAAACACCGTGCTCACTCAAATGTTTGTTTCATGTTTTGTGTAATAACAAAGCAAAACTCTATCTGCATAGTTGCAGTTCTACTTTGCCTTAACTAAGCCTTACATGAGACGCCTGACAGAGCTCAGCAGCGAGGTTCCGAAAATGGAAAATCTCATTCATATTTTCCGTAAGGATTTTGATTATGAGCAGTAATGTTGTAACCATCCAAAGCAGACTTACTCTGAGCTACAGCATTGTGAAATGATGGCACGTGCTCCTGTAGAAACCACAGGGCTGTGCGATATCCACCTCGTTTTAACAAAGATGCAGTTTATTCTCTCCAGAGTATGCAGTCGGTTCTGTTCGTTAGCTGTCAAGCAGCCACGGTTTTCAAGATATCGTGCTCAAATTTTGTGTCGTGGTAAAACACGAGCTAATTTAATTTTGGTGAAAATCAGATCAAGGTCAAGTTCACATGAAATGTATAATTTATTTATGGGTCGTCTTCAAATTTCACAACAATATACTAGGAAGTTGTGGCCTTGAGTATGGCTGTTTGCACCCCAGGTCAAAGTTGACCTTGAAAAAACATTTAAAGAAACCACAATGGGCATCATGTCATCTGAGTGAGCTGTACAACACACGACAACATCACAGCGATTACATAAAATTTAGCAAAATCACACATGGCACGAATATGTCTTAAAATCTCAAATTTGATGCAGAAGAAGTCAGCTAATTCTGCTTCAATCACATGGCTAAAGATAATAAAATATATAATTTTACTATGTAATGCTTTAAGGTCATAGGTCAAAGTTCAGATATCTGGGTGTTGTTATAAAAGCAGGTTGACGTCAGGATGTTGTAATAAAAACATCATAAAACATCAGTGTTTTAGAACAGCCCTTTGAGGCGAGTCATTCTCTCCGAGTGCGCTTGTTTGCAAAGTCATGGAAAGGACTAAACTAAAAACAGCGTCATCTCTGATCGGTGGACGCCGCTGTTACCATGGAAGTGTCCAAGCCCAACAAACCAATTTAAGAAACTGCCGAAGAGGTATTTGAAGTCAGGGATGATATTTTGATTTATGCTTTACTACACAAAACACTAAATGCAAATTAGATTCGAAACTACTATTAATATTTAACACTATTATTAACCATATAAACATTATGATAATGATAAGGTTTGATTTTCAATAAAGCTTAAAGATATTGTGGAATCTGGATACTGTGGAATTTGCAATGCATTATGGGATGAGTAATGCCTTTCAAGTAATCATGTAAACAGTCTTGCACCTTGGTCTTTTTTTTTTCCCCTTTATTTTTTCTGCATATCAAATCTTTTTATGGTCATGATTCACTCATAGCTGGTTGTCTTGGTTCAAGCCTTTAAACTCTTTACATCAGGATTTTCGTCAATAAATGAAAACGAATGGGAAGTTCACTTCTGGAGCCAAAGCCTTTAGAAAACGGGGTACTGATGTGCTTGTTTTGTTTGACCATCATAAAATGAGTTGTTTCCCCTTTATTTACCAAAACCAGCTGCATCGCTGAATGCAAAACTGCTCCACAGAGAGGTTTCTACACAAAAGAGAAAAAGAAGTTGATTTTGATTTGAGAAGTTTGGTTTTAACTACTGTATATTGGACATAAAAACTAAATTTTATATAAACTTTATTGTCCCATAGATTCACACATTTGAGTGACTTGGTGGTTTGAAGATATTAACCTCTACATTCAGTTTGTTATTTGCAACATTGGTAATGGCATCTTTGCTGCAATCTGCGCAAATGCTTTAAATCTCTTATTTCAAAGAAACTACATGTGATGTAAACGGACTATATGTGATGTAAACAGCTGTTTTATGTTTATCTACAGAAATCAGATGGCAGTAGAGTGAGCATCGGCCAGAGGCGATAACTCCTCAGCGGATTAGTCTTCAGCAGACATTATTCAACAGGAAGGTGAGTCTTTAACTTTTATTCATGCACCATTTTTATGTGGTATAGCAAATATAGGTTAAAAAAAAGAGACTGGCACTGGCTTTCCTCCCTGTCTTTGACAGATCGGCCCATGTGATTTGTAATTCAATTGTATACCAAAAAGAAAAAGCAATTCGCACATTTGTCATTAGTTTTCTGTTTTCTTCAGTGGGAAACAAATTATTGGATAATTGACTTTCGCAAAACACAAAATGTGTCATGCAATGTGCGGTATTGCTGTCTTTGCTCCATGTCAAAGTTGCACCTCTGTTTCTTGGAGCAACTTAATTGTCTCAAACATGCACAGAAGCAGCACGTTCGAGTCATGATACCCCAAGGCATAGATTAATTAAGCTATGAAAACCCATGAGCAGGGAGCATTCAGCAGGTGCCTGTTTGCCTTGGTATGGGACTTGTTTTTGGCAGTGGTGCAGTGGCTCATTATAAATCTATAATTAAGTTACAATTTTATTTGCTTTTTTTTTTTAACATACTGTCATAGGGGATCAACATGGCTTAAACTCTGATTCTGTTAAGTGCACTCTTGGCTATATCGCTTTTATGTCTTTATTCTTCCTCAGGAATTATGCTTTGACAAAAAAATGTGAATGAGAGGCTGAAAACGATACTGTGTGTGTCACTTAGTGCTCGGTATCCCACGCCTCCTGCAGGTGTTGATGTGATTCTTAAAATCTGCTGATTTGTTCTTAATCCAAAGCAAGCTGATTTGCCCACTCCTTTACCTCCTTGTATCTCGGCACATAAACAACCC
>NW_005187450.1:1232047-1242847 GCF_000239375.1 Pundamilia nyererei
AGAACCCCCCACAGTTCGACTCATCCCGTGTTGGGCATGTTGGCAGAGCTGGGTGATTGCGATGTACCGGCTCTCTCAGGCCAACATCTGTTGTTCTGAGTCACCTGCCAACAAAGAGGGAGGGTGAGCTGCACAGTGAGGGGCCTGAAGGAGGGATGAGCAGGTCTGCGGGGGAGAATCCCTGTATCTGCAGGGTGGTCAGACTGAATGAGAGTCACCACCACGGCGGTAGTCTTTGCCAAGAGCTTCCTCAAGCTAACAATGTGGCCTGTGGAGGGGCAGACTAGGCAGGAAATTGAGGTTAACGACATTGTTACATATTAAGCAGGGGTTGGCTGCCTCCGTAGGCAAGTCCTTGAATAGTCAAGCATGTTATTATTCACACGTGAAATCTATTAAAACTCACACAGTGTTGGTGGTTCAGTCAAAATATCCATTTTTAGTAATGTAAAAAACCCCCACATATTTTTGGTATTGCCCTGGAAAGCTTCCTCAGAGTTTTGAGTTTGAAAATCATAGATTCAAAATAAAAGTTTAAATTAGTTCTCATGTTTCAAGTACCATTATATCTGAGTGACCAGGAGATCACTGCGGTACACTTGAATCTGAATTGAATAATACATCTACAAACTCTCTTCAAGTGAAGTGACTAGTCATCAGTTGTGACTGTTATGAGTGTTTTCACAGGTGGTAATTGTGCACTACAGCACAGGTCTGTGCTTTAGCTTTCATAGCTCAGTCCTTACAAGTGAATCTCCACACTTTCCTTCACTCTTTCCCCCACTGTGCTTTGCCCAGGGGAGAGACGCCTTCTACGTGTTGTAATAAGGGTAGCTGATATAATGAAGGTCATTGTAATCAGAGCTAATGTGCCAAGGAGTCAAGACACTGTAGCTTTATTTGCCAGCAAGGCCCGGCATTTGGTACCCATGGGGATCAGGCTGATAGTGTTATCTTTGCTAACCTGACTCTAATACAGGCCTTGCTCCGCTGTTTGTGTCAGCGTCGGAGCTGAACTTTTCCCAGTGATCCCCTCCATGTGTGGATGGGCATGGATTGGGCTCTACTCTGTTCCATCCTGGTTAAATCCCATCCCAAGGTGTTTGGCTTCTCTCAGTTCACGTTCTGCATTTAGCGAGCAGCGCTCCCTCTCTCTGACTGTCGGACTTGGGAAAACAGGCTGGGCTTCAATGGAATGTACTTGACATAGAAACATTACATTGGCATCTGTTGAGAAGTAGCTCGTAAGACATGACCTCTAAATCTAATCCTGTCCCTCAGGATATGCAAATGTCCTCAGCTCAAATTTGATTTGTTTTTGACTGTTCAGGACACGGCCGTTTGTTTATAACCGTTATCTAACACAGCGGCAGGACAAAGCCGTGTTCGGTAGACAGTTTCGATATTATTTTCTTGTAAAAATTTACCTTAAATGTTAGAATTAAAATTCTTCTTTCTTCACCAAGTATTCGGTAGAAAGAGCTGACCTGAAACGAGTTTTAGTTTCAACCAGGAAGTGAAAACTTTATGGTTAATACCGTGTTTAGTTGCAGTTAAGGTTATTTGTAAAACTGACTGAACCGTTAAACATGTTATGCTAAAAAGTTTTTACAACTACAGATTCACAACTGTCTTCTCCATTATTGAAAATTTTACCTCGAGGCTCTGATGTCTGATATGTGACCTGATATTTATCTAGGAAAAAAGAAATACCCCATCCCTACTGGGCATCATCAGCAGAGCTTCAACATTAATTTCCATTTTTCTTATTTTTTTCATAGTCGCCTTTTAAACTTGGTGCTTTCAGTAGCAAACATCAAAGATCCTTTTTCCTATTCATCTGAGCACCTCCTGGAAAAAAAAAAAAGGCTATCCATATCTAACCCCATGAAAGTCCCCTGATCCCATCATTCAAACTTCCAAGCCTCTCTTTGTGGCTTCCTAGAGGACCACGGTGAAATGATCTCTTTTGTTTCGCATCATTAGTTCCATCTGTTGTGCGAGCAGGCCTGTCTGTTCCGGAGCATGGCAACGTGATGGTCGCCAGGGGCGATTGGAGACGCTGCCGTCCCGGTGGCTTGTGGCTCAACCTCTGCCACCACCATTGCCTTGTCCCTGATCCCCATGACACCATCCCATTCGCTTCACAGTTTCTGCTTATTTATTCATACATTTGAGCAGATAATAAAAACGTAAGCTTCGTGTACATGCAGTACTAGTTTACCTTATACACGAGGCCCCTTTGGAGAAGAGTTTGGTTCAGTTGGGACCACATTCATACAATCGTTTGCAAACAACATACAGATTTGAATCTCTATACCTCAAACGCTTAAATGTCCACTGTGTGTCAAAAACGAGCTTTAATAGGCCAGATTTGTGTGCTTATTTTCCTGCAGTCGGGAGTAAATGATGCGCCAAACAGATGTAGCATTTTCTCACAACAAGGAAATATTTTATTCATGATTTACATGAATGATAAATCTTCAGAAAGTCTTAGCGCTGATGGGCATACACAATTTAACATCTGTCTTCCTCAGAATAATTAATCGCTTACCAGAACACTCGGGACTCAGAGTTGGATTTTTCCTCTCACTTTACTTGGTCTAATTACTTCTTTAAAAGCAAAGCTTTCTCTAAAGAAGACTTGAATGATAAACACAGCAGCCGTACGCTCCGCAAAAGGAAAAGTTCAGGAAAGATGCAGGAAACGTCCTGCTCTCGCTTCTTAGTGCCGTGCCTGTAAAACCAAGCAAACCCCACCATACTTAAGACAGAGAAATGTGGCCATACATTCTAATTATAATTCGTAATTCCCAAATGAACATTTCCATAATGTCTCCCAAGTGAATTGCTCTTATCACCATAGTGTGAATGTACAGCACAAGGGCATCCGTGTGCATGTCAATGCGGAGATCGCCAGATAATTTTCATTGAAGATGGAGCCATCAAAGGTCATAGCCATCCGAATGACCTAACCTTGCAATGTAACACCTGGGTGTAAAAGTGGACTCATCCTATCTACTGGGATGGGTGTAATGTACCTCTAATGTATAAAGTGCGGAAATAAAATAAGAGTTATAGGTTGGTGGAGGAGGCTCAGTGTGGGCTAGAGAATACTGTAACTCTATAGGTTGAAATAGCTGTGTTGGTATCACCCGAGGTGACAGGCTATTGCCAAAGTGCTGTATTTGTTGGAACCATTATGAAATAAAGTGTGTGGAAAAGGGCAATATTCAGTTTGAATTGATTCTTGGAAAACTCAAGAAGTGAATATGCTTTCATTTTGATGGTATTACTATGGGCAAAATGTGTTGTGTCAGTTTCACCTCGCCATTACTTTGCTCCATTAAGGCAAAACCGAGTGATTTTATTTTTGCCCAGTCTATTTTCTGTGATAAAATGAAAATCTGAAAGCTTTATTAAGTCTGAGTGACACCTAAAGCTGAGAGCCAACAGGAAAATAAGTCATGTGGGATCTAGTTTCAGTTCATTTTTGCTCAATTCCCATCTCCTGATCAAATACTGCACTTTCCAGTAGGGGCTTAATGGGAGTGTCAAGTTCACAAAGGCCCTCTCTCTCCCACTGACTCCATTACCTGATAACAGCGCTGGTTTTGGCACTTATTTGCACAGTGCAGGGCTAAGCTCGGCTTGTGCCGTGCGCATTCGAAGCAGGTTGTAATTGAAGCTGTATTGAGACCATTTTATTAATTTTTACAAATCTTCCCTGCCTGTATTTCCGAGCTACTACGGGCACTAACCCATCTCATTTTCCTTTGTGTACTCTGACTACTTGTGCTGCTCTTTTGAATGCTGCTTCTCTTTAAGCCAAACAAACATGACCACTGGTGTCTTGGGTTCAGGGCCTTTCAAACAACCTTTCAATAAAACAAGATCAGCTGTGAGACATACAGGATCTCACATGCTGGGCAGCCCCGCTGAAAATACCCTCCCTCCTGTTTCAAAGCCATCAGCTTTTGGTTCCCCCAGGAGAGCCAGCATTATCCTGCAGGGTTTATTTAAACTTGTTGGGAAGGTCTTGCCTTTTCTTTTTGATACACTAGGTTATTTGACATTTAGGCGAACCCTGTCACATTTAAAACCTGATTTTATTCGGCTTATTGGTTCAGATTTCAAAACTTTAGTTGCCAATTTCCCAGTAAACGCAAACAGTGGCAGATTTAAGATAGGGGTCGAGTAATGCTGCGCCTGCCGCACTTGCAGCTCGTCCTATGTTTAGGCATAGGATGACTGATGATGCGACGCCTGCGAAGCCTGCCATGCTGCTAGACTTAACATTTTGTGAGAGACAGTAACCTGAAAGAGAGGAGAAGCATGAGGGAAAAGGACGGGAAAAAAGCGACAAATAGGGACAGATGACACAGGCATCTTTTACAGCTTGATAGTGCAGTCCCCGACTTGTTTTTATTGACCTTTTCTATCTACAGTAGAAGATGTGCCACTTAAATAAATGTCATTTGACCATCTTTGGTTTCAGTGTCACACGCTGACATGTGGTATTTTGATAGAATTCATCCGTTTGTGTGGATAGCGTATCCACTTCGGCTGCTGTGTTGCGTCACCTTATATAGGGCTTTATTTCAGTCGATGTGGGCACTTTCAGAGCATCCTTAACTGCCTCTTAAATCAACAAACTGGTCAGTCTCAGTGCGTTACTTTTTTTTGTACCACCCTAGGAGGACACTATGCTTTGGCTGAGACATTATTGGACCATTAAATCGCCACCCCTCCCACTCGCAACCACTTTCGGTTCTGTTTTAAGGCTTTGGAATTACGTCCAGGTGGTGGGGGGTTGCAAAAAAGACTGCTGGAAAGGCTACTTATTCTCTTAATGATGTCTTGTCCTTTTTAAAAGTCGTCATCTTCATTCACAAATGGATGACTATAGCAGAGGAGCACCCCGAGGGACTGAGGTCATCCCAACCTCCTTGTCCCAGCAAAGGAAGTTACTGTGTATGAAATGAGGCATGACAGTTTGCGTTAAAAATTAAATTTGTTGACATCGGGTGGGGGGTAGAATGTAATGGCACATAGTAATTATTATAGGGGTGGATTAGTTAGGCAGGTATTTATGATAAGTTTCCTGCCCATTAGTAGCTGCACCCAGGGAAATGGGGAATGTTTTGTTGCATGCCAAATCTAAATCTCCAACTTAATAGTGTATTTAAAATGTGACACTGTTAGTTTTCACTAAACTGCTGTAAATACAGTATCTTTATATTCAAGTATACAAAGTTAAAGACGTTTCAAAGCTTTTGAAATTTAAGCCTTTTTTCAGTGTCTGATTTTATGACTAGAGGCTCCTTACTCTGGTGGTTTACACAACTGCTTAACACGGGAAAGATTCCCGGTTCAGTCTTGGGAGGAGATACGAATGCCTTTGGGGGTGTGACAGGAAGGGCATCAGGTGTAAATAAATAAATAAATAAATCTGCCATATCAAACATACAGAGCTACCTGCTGCGGTGACCTCTTGTGAAGAAGAAAGTCCCTTTCATGAGTGATGCAGTGACTAAAAGTTTAGACCAAGGATCATTATTTTTATCAAATACTTTTGAAATATTAGAAGGTTTTTACTATTGCACAGACTTTATACAAACTTGGATGAGTTTTGCTCCTTCGGGTAATTTTTCTGTCCTGTTTAGTAAATAATAAATTTAACTGGAGGAACTCATTTCTCATTTTTAGTGCTGTACTTTTTTAGAGCTATGCTTTTTTTTTTGTCCTTTTGTATGCACTGTAGATGTATTTAACTGTGATTTCATGGGAGTATAATAACATAAAAATAACAAATAACAAAACAAAAACAACTGGACGTTCAAGATTTTCCCAAATTATCCTTGAAAGCTTCACACAAGTTTGAAAAGTAAATAAGGAGAGCACCTGAAACAATAGTACAGTTTACTGCATGTTGCCTTTTCCTTCAATCCCCGAACCTTTGGACTGCCTACAAGCTCACATCAAGCGAGCGAGGTGTAGTCGGTGATATACATGACACGCGTCTCTAAGGACCCTCTGATTTGTATAATATCCTTCAGACAAGGTCATAGCATTGCCTACATCTTTGAAGATAGAGGAAAGAGAACATGTTCCCCCCTCATTGTGCCTGTGGAATAGAACAAACGTGAGATCACGGTGTCGAGGGGCTTCCACTCTTCAAAGTTGATATGAATCAGACATGAAATGATTTAGATAAAGTGATAGTTATCTTGATTCCCGGCGCCGTCCGTTGAATAGACACGGCGACGCGCGGGGAAGCTGAATGGCTGTGTTTTAGTGTGAAATCCCGGGGAAACGTATCCATCTGGTATATGAATAATTTAGATGGCTGAAGTTGGTTCCTGTTGCTGTTGTGTTTGCGCTCAGCTTTCTCTCTCAGCTCAGCACCCCCACCATCACCCTCCCTCCTTGACATCACTCCTGAGGTTTGTTTGTGATGCTTAAAGGGAAGTTGGGCCACATGAGGAATCGAGGGGAGGAGAGACTCACTTTCCCTCTCTGCTGTGCTTTCTGTGTCTTCTTTCTTTCTTAGATCTACACAAACCTCAGATAAACAGTTAAACACCCGCTGACACACATAGCCTGTCAGCCAGCCAGGCATGTTGCATGTGGGAAACACTCTTCAGATATCGAGACGCTTTGTTTTATATGGTAGACATTGCACACGTTTGAAACTTGTATACACTGGATTCTCTTAATTGAAATCTGATTTTTTTTTTAGTGTTCACTGAGCATCATGGTAATGAGGCTGGGTGTGACTGCAGATGGATATTTATTTGACACATATAAATGGATATTTGGTGGAAGGTCTTCCAATATGGAGCAGTGTAAAATGGATTCAAAGATCTGAATTGTCCCTGCAGCACCAAGCAAAGGCAAACACACGCGTGCACGTACAACAATCACACGTATGCAGAATTTACGGTTTCAGCGCAGATGTACAAAATTGCAATTGTGCACATGCACTTGCATAACAAACAACAGCAACAACAAAACACGTGTTCTGGCAAAAATGTGCAAAAGTGTTTGTGGACAGATAACACACAAACATGCAAATCCACTAATATGCCAGGCCAGCTATACTAATCCAGTCCCTGTCTTTAAGGGAACCAGTCAGGATGAGGAGGGGGGGAGAGGGGGGGGGGATTGAGGAATAGGAGGAGGGAAAGACAGAGAGAGAGAGAGAGGAGGGAGAGGGAGGGAGGGGATGTGACAGGCCCTTGGAATCTCAACCTCTCTCTCCTGGCGCCCGCACTAATCAACCCCTGTAATTTATGCAGAAAATATGATTTATATTTAATTTCACTACACTTGCATTGTTAATTTGAGATGTAATTAACGCGTCGCCACGGCAACTAATTTCTCAATGCCGTAAATTATCACCGCCTTTTCATCAAAATTCAGTTACTTTGGCTCCTGTGTGCAGTGTTGTGATGCAATTAGGTTACCAGGGCAACCCCAAAGTGTTAATTTTCTTTTGTTATATTGCAGCGAGGCAGAAGTTTTTAAAACACAAATCATATTCACTTTTTTAGTGAACAAAGAACTTGGGACTTTTTTTTCTTTCTTTAGTTAAAAAAAAAAAAGGAGGGAGGGTGGACGCGATGTTGAATGTTGGATACCGTTCTGCCGTTCATGAGCACCGGTATATAACCCTGCACGCTGCTCTTCACAACACTTATATATGTACTGTCGTGACGTGGACTGAGTGATTGCTGAGAATTCTTTGATATTGCGAGCAGGGGCGCTTCAAAGTTGTCCTTTGGGAAAGGGCATGTTTGTCAAAGGAAATCTATATAAATGAGAAATATGTACAAATTTAAGAGAGCTCTCTTTTCTCTCTCTTACTTTTTTTCCTCATACCAATATTCTCTCTCTCACACACACACCACAGCACATTTTCAGTACTCACACTCTTTTTATTCCCCCAACAGTGACTGTGAAATGACTCAATATTTTAATCAACTGTATCTAATTTGCACTCCAACAGAAGATAGGGCCACATGTGTGCTGTTGTTGCCTTTGCTGGCAATGAGTATGCCCACCGGATGGCTCTGAGCCGCCCTGGATTGCCACGCATGGCAGTCTCTGTGGCCCACTCGGTGCGTCCGTCTCCAATCCATCCCCCCTTAGCTAGTCTTCAGTGGAAATATCAGGTCATTGGCTGCTAAGCTGTGGTTAACTGCAAAGGTAATTAAATTTGGGAGCAGGCTTTTTGAATCTTTTTAGCCTCTTCGGTAATACCAGCAGGAATTACAGCGTTTTTTCGAAGCGAGGTGCTATTTTGACACCCTGGCAGAAGGGGGCCAAGTACCAGTGACCGCACAGAGTTTACAAAAGCCAAAGTACCGATTTGCAGGAGACTCTTTAGGGAGACCAAACCCCCCCAAAAAGATGATTTAATTTTTCCAGTTTTTGAATATTACCCATTGTAAGAGAAAGACAAAGCCCTGCATGTCTGGTGTTTAAACTGTGCATAGCAAAAGTGCACTTGCCTTGCTCATCACACTTGTGATAAATACTAGACGCTGTGCAGAAATCTGAAAATGCAAAATTGATTCCACTGTCTCCAAACCAGTGATTTGTAACATATTGTCATTAATGTACTGCTGTTTTTTTTTTTGTTGTGTTTGTGTACAAAAGTTAGAAGCTTGAGTATCCCTCTTCAGCCTCAAGCAGCTGACAAAGTTATTTGTCCAGTGATGTCAAACTTTCTCTAAATAACAATTAGAAGTCACAATGAGGCTGAACCGCCTAATCAAAAGCAGCATAATAGGACATCTAACCTGTCTGGCATGTCTTGCTTGATTAGAACAACATAGTCAAAATATACTTGCTATTGTCCTGGTGGGTGCAAAGTACGGCTGCAAGGAAAGGTCATCAAGGAAGTTTTTATGTAACTCGCTCTGTAAAAACATTACGTTGATTAGACTTGTTTATTTATTCAGGTCCAAAAGAGTATTTGCTTTTGTCGCATTTATTCCCATTTTGCCAGCACAAGGGGCCCTGGAAGACGAGTTACCAAGGAACACAAAATTTTAATTAGTGTATTTTAATCATTCAGGCTTTTCAAGCTAATCCACAGACCCCTGAGAATTCCCAAGATGCAGCTCTGTGCTGCTTTACCATTTATTGTTGAGTCTATTATAATTACTGTTAGCAGGTGGGGGCAGGGAGACGTTTATTATGTTTTTCCATCTTTATTATAATTACCAGAAAAAATGAAAGGATGCTGTTTCATTAAGTTTAGAGATGATGCCATTTTCCCCCTGTTTTCCCCTCAATCTCCTTCCTGCCTTTGTTTCATAAAGCTATTGTACTGGCTTTCATTCCAGGGCTTTCATACGTTGCACAGCTTTATGAGAAAAAAACAACAAAAAGAAACAGATCTTTTATTAAGAACAGAGGGGGAAGATGGTCTTAAAGAACTTAATTTCTGAGACAGTTTTCCTCCCTTTTTTTCTCCTAAATGCAGGCAGTGCTCTGAGAATGAAGTTGACACATCCTCTGAAACACAAATGTTTAATCGAGTTGGACTGGGATCAGAACAGAAATGCAGAAAGTAGAATATGTTTGCCTCTCTTTCACACTTGTCAGTAATGAAAGATAAGAGGACTGCAGTAAATCTTTAAGCCCCATGCTTTTGGTGCTCTGCAGGGATTTTAGCATCATCCAGAAATATTTTATGTTTGTCTGTTTGTTTAAATATTATTTTGCCACTCCCTCTTCCTCTGCTCGAGTCCCAAATGTGTGGCAATTGTGTATCTAAAACAATCAGGCTGCTGAAGTGATGAATCAAATAAAGTGGAGTTTTCTCAATTAGAATCCTTTTTGTGTCTGTATTTATGATACTTCTTGGAGGAGTAAATAAAGAGCCAACTTCTAGCACAGCAGTGTTGCTTTTTAAATGAAGAGAGGCTGATTTACGAAGTAAATGTGCCTTTTGTGCATGACAGAGGAAAGCACATCAGCCGTTTTCTGCTGGTGCCGTGTGGGTTGACTAGTTGATCAGAGCTTGTAGTATGGTTATGTTGGAGTCAACTACATCGCATAAAACTTAACGCTTGCTATCATTTCAATGTCTGTCAAGGGCACCATTTTGGCAATGATCTCATCAATTTTCTTAAGTGAGCAGATCTGAAGCCGTCACTTGGCCAGAAAGCAGTATGCCCAAGAACTGTATTTCACATTGATATGATTAGACTTCCAGTTCTGTAAATGGTTGCGGTGCTCCAAGTCTTTCTTCATAAACACCTGAAGGGCAAAACTGAATACATACAGTACCTCTGCAAACACTCTGGATTTAAAACAAACTCTAAAACGGTAATAATTCATTACCCAGCAGCAGCTATGTAATAGTCGTGTCATTACCACAAGTCATGACAAGACAGGCGTAACTCTGAAGAGGCGAATGGGCAGATTGGCTCAAGAGATAAACGTTGGGGCTTACTTTATCAAGCACTTGAAGATTGTTTGCATCTACGGTGTAACATGTAACAGAGACCTGAAGCTCACTGCACCTGTGTCAGTAAAACAAAGCACAACTTTCATGTTGGTTGTTAGATGACTCTTCTTTCTTTTGATTTGCAAGAATTAGCTGGAAATTTATAATAAATAACGAAAGAGAAAGCGATATTCTTATTTGTAGAAAAGCTGTTTTACAGGTCTTGCAGTACGTGAACCTGAACAGGGCATGTCAGATGTTCTCGTTGACAAACTGTCAGATCATTCCAGTTTATGTGGGTGCCATGTGTAACTGGTTGTGATGTTTTATCTCTG
>NW_005187450.1:1242867-1244882 GCF_000239375.1 Pundamilia nyererei
GGCATGTCAGATGTTCTCGTTGACAAACTGTCAGATCATTCCAGTTTATGTGGGTGCCATGTGTAACTGGTTGTGATGTTTTATCTCTGTTCTGCCCAGTAAGAACAAGATTTGTTTTATTGTGACATGGTGATCTTTGCACTGCATGGGTCTTGCAATATGCTAATTAATTAGCAAAAAACAAAAGAACAAATGCTAACTTCTAATGGATTGTTAGCATTAGCATCCGTTGTAAGATCTAAGAGTTTGAAAAGAAGACGACTGGATTTCTTTAGGTTTTTTTCTTGTTTAATGTATAATAAAAAAAACTATAATGACCTGGATGAGTGAGAACCTATACAGGTATACATGCTAGCTAGCTACAAACATTTAGCAGTTGCAAAACATCTGCACAGGAATGCAGTTTTACATTTGTGAAAACTAGCCAACCTCTATTTCATTTCGTTTTCATTTTTCTTTTTTTAAGTGTGTGAAAATGTGAAGAAAGTTTAACCCATTATGATAGCAAAAAGCACATGAATTGTATATTGGTGTCTGCCACAAACATAGTCCAGTAAAACTTGCCACTGTTGGGAAATTACATCAAACATACTTTTAGTGTGCTACCTTTCAAACAACTGTAGTGGGGTGTTTTTTTGTTTTATCATGTTGTTTCCAGTGATGGTTTCCAGTCACATGGGCCTAGGGACCAATTGGCAACCTCCTTGCAAACTCCTGGCAACTATTAGGCGCTATGGAAAAATTCCTAGATCATACCGGCAGTTACTGTGAAATCATCTGCTAAATCCACGCAGGCAGTCACGCAGGTCTAGAGAACAGTCAGTGAACCTCCTGGTGATCATAGCTCACAAGGGAAAAATGTGTATTCCCCAACCAGTTGCCAGTTGTTTGCCGGAGGTTGTTTGCTTTGGTTAGTTGAAATTGATTGCAAAGAAACATGCTGCACCAAAACCTTGTGATTCTTTGATCACTAGCAGATTGCTACGTCACCTGTAGTTTGGATGGAATTGCATGGAAGTGGTAGTGAAACTGAAGAGTGCCATCCACACCAGAAACGGAGACTGTCACACTTTTCACAGTTTCACTACCACTCTGCGGTTGGCTGGCAAACTATTGTGCAGACTGTGGCTGTCTGAGCCCAAATCAATCATCAGGAGGTTTTTGGAGCAGACCCTTCTTTGCGACTGATTTCCCTTAATGACAGTCAGCAAATTCCAGAAACTGCTCGTCAATTGTTTGAAAATACAGTTTTCCCTAGCAACCAGATGTTTCCAGGGGGTCACCGTCCAGTCTCTAGGCCTGCACGACCTTAGCAACTATCTAGCTGTGCAGCTATGGTATAATTTGGCTGGGAGTCACTAACCAGAAAACAGCACCATCCTCAGTAACTTAAGCCTGTCAGGAATATATTTTCTCAGTGGTGAACTGTAACCTTTGGCTCTGACAAATTTGTTGGCTAGAGTGAGGGAGAAAACACTGCCGAGCGCTATGGGTGGATGTAAACCTGCCACTCTTTAACAAGCACAGTGTGTTTTAAAAAGTGTCCACTTAAAGCAGATTTACATTTAGAATGATAGGTGACAGCTGTACCTTCCCATCCTGACCTGACAGTTTCATCCCATTCTCATGAGCTTGGCATTTCCAGAAGGCACCAATTTCATTTTGTGGTAAAAGTCACACTGTACGGCCACTAAGCTCACCTTTTTTCACTTCTCTGGAATACTTTGAGGGGTTTTTTTTGGGGGGGGGGGTCAGAATTGGCACACATGACCACTTGGATGGACATAAGGATGGACTGGTACGAATGGAGTGATCAATGCCAATGTCAGTAATCTCAAAACATCTTTTGGTTATAAATCAACTATTGATTCCATGTTTATGAAAAAACACAGGGCATCATAATGTTACTTTCTGCAAGTCCAGAGTCCTCACTACATATATTTTGTGAGCCTGCTCAAACATTGATGTAAGCTGCAACTCAGCATAGATCCAAAAGTTGTTGTTTTTTTTTTTTT
>NW_005187450.1:1244917-1291156 GCF_000239375.1 Pundamilia nyererei
AAAATTCCTCATCTTCTCATGAGGTGGCTTTCAGAATCCCCCCCACAGATATATTTCAGGACAGGTCCTTGGAAAAAATGAATAAATAGACATTTGAAGACTGAAAGAGTATCCTAATGCAATTATAGTGTCTTTGTGAAGTGTCATGATTTTGGAATTATAAAATCACTCTGGATTGGCAGCGGTAATTATGGTGGGTGAAGGAGACGTTCTCTCAGGCCTGTGTTGACACAGCTTGTCACTGCCCCGTCTTTTCAGTCTGTTAAAGGGTTTCGTTTTTTTATAGCCTAGAGTTTTTATACAGAGCTTTGTAATTGTCAAAGAATTTAGTTATGTAATATGTGGCTTTAAATTAAAAATACATTGCATGACGTAGCATAACAATTAAATATTATACTTCTCATTATATAATGGCAAACACCTTCTACCAGAGGTGTACTAATACTGTGTTCACTAAACATAATATAGAATTATTTTATATTTATTTGCCCTTTTCTTATTTTCAAATTCTTAACTTTGATTCATAAATGATTTTGTAAGATTATATAAAATCAATCTAGATACACATTCATTCATTTTTTCATTCATCTGTTGTTTTATCTCTACAGAGCAACGTTTTTGAAAAGTTTATGAAACCGCAATCGCAAAATATGTTTTACAGATACTCTTAAAACCCAAAATCTTCCAGTTTCCTTACTACTTGCTAACATGTCTGTGGTACAGTAACTGGGCAGTAGCACGGCCTTGATAAGCATTGCAGAATAATAATGAGTGCATCTGTCCTTCACACACAGCCAGCCAGGTGATGTTTAGGTTTTTGTATAATAGTAGGGCAAGTGATTCCATTAGCATCCATGATGGGTCTCTTGGGGTCACTGAGGACAGAAAACGTGGATGCCCGTTCTGCCTTTTCTAGCCTTTTATTTAAGCTTGATGTCTGTTTTACTATGATACAATACAGAAGCTCTTTACCCAGTCTCAGCCGAAGGTCCCTGCGCTTAGTTTGAATGAGGCAGGCTAACCAGGCCTGATAAAAGTGGCATTAAAACATCAGACTTCTCCCCTCACACAGCACACATCGACATCATACAAATTACTGCTCAATTTGGCTGCAATCATGCTCTTAACATGGAGCTGGTTTGGAGAGGAGCTTTTCTAATTATGGGCAATCTGTAAAAGATTGTTGTTGTGATTACAGCACAGACATATGCCCCAGTGCTGAGTACTACAAACTAGACACCAGTAAGCTAAAAGCCCAAGACCCTTTAGCTACTGACCTACTAATGAAGGTTTTTGTCGATATTTACATGGTAGTGCATCATGACTGATATTAATCATTAAAAATATGTGTCCAGTTGTGGAGTTTTGACATCAAAGACAAACCAATTATATGTCACTGTGTTATAACAAACTGGAACTTCTCAACATTTGGAAAAAGGCTTGGGTGTAATTGTGAATTAAGATTGAGACATTGTGACTTTTGTTATTGTCAATAACATATCTTAATATAATGATTGCAGCATAGGTTTGCATATGCATATCTATGTGCTCTTTAATGGCCATGAACAAAACTGCATGGACATCTTCACACATACAATTATGCTTTTAAAAAGGTTATAAATCCCAGTTATTTGGATTTTTCTATATATTATGGCCAATTCACAGAATGAAGAATTTTAAGTGCCACAGGCCTGGCAAAAACCAACCTTGGGGTGTTTTTTTGCTAGTATAAACTAATATATAGAAATACCATAACACTGTGTCCAAATTTGCCACTAATTAATTATTTGTAGGTTTAACAGTAGTTAAGGCAGAAACACAAATGGTTAACAGATTTTTAAAGAGTGGAATGAAAAGTATAGAAATGAGTTATTACCTTTTGGTCTTTTCCTGTTTTTACCAAACAGAAGTTTTGTGGTTGTGACACTGAGGCCATGTGATCTTGGTGTAGGTTGTTCATACCGTAATAGGGATTTAATTTGTGGTGAAAGATGGTGTCAGTTGCTGAACAAAATGCGTCAGTATGATAAATGTTTTCTTTGATAATCCAAAATGCTAAGGAAAAATCTTTTGTTAGTGTAGCCACTGTGGATTCACCTATTGGTTAGTGGACTAACCATAGACTCTGACCATATACTTTTTATATTAATTAATTTTTGTTTATTTAGATGATACTGCTGGAGAGTGAGGTTAACACTTTTCATAGAGAGTATAAAACATAAACTTAAGCCTGAGTTGAGAATTTACATCAGTGCTGAACTGCCTTAACCCTGTAAAGTCGGTCGGAGCGGGTACGCTCCGTTTTGCGTAACTATTTTTAAATCCCGGTAGCACTGCAACCACGTAAGCTAGCGCAATAATTGTTTTTGCATATGAAACCGGAGGAGTTGTACTTACATCTTATGCCATCAGCTTGTCCTAGGTCACAGTTTCCTTCCACATATAGCTTTGCAAAAACTGCATAAAAAGCACTTGCAGCAACAAAAACATAATATTCCAGAAACACGCTTTGCTGATCCGATCAGCTGTTTGTAACACTTCCTACGTCCATCAGCGCGAACTATCGCATATCCGCCATGACCTGCCCGAAACCGGAAGTGATGTCATTTTGCGGAAATGTAGTTTTTTACCATCAAGACCTTATGAGACCTTTTTAAAAGTTATGTTTGACTTTATGACTTTCTGTGTCGTTTCTGGGATTCTTAGGACTCAAATTGCACTGCTGGAAATAGTTTATTTTGATGCATATGCTGTTTTTTTGCAAATTTGCATTATAATATTTATTTTCGTTTTTCCTGCAGTATATAAAAATTGGTGTATTTCAAAAATAAAACTACCCATATGGAAAAGAAATAGTAAAAACTTATATGTGATTACTCATGAAAGTGGCCACTTTCTCATTACTTTCATACATTGTTTTAGTAAGTATCCAAAACATACAAGTTTCATTATATAATTTTTCAAGGGATCTTATATCTGTTTTCACTCTTATATGCTTTTCATACAAGTTTCACACAAGACAGATACAAACTTTATAAGATTTATATATATCTTTTCCGTATGGGTATGAAGACACTTAAAATAAATTTCCTCTGGTGGGAAACTATTTTGTGCAACTTTTTTGTATTTACAGTTTTGAGGGATAAGCCTCTTAAATTTCTCTAACTAGAAATATATGTTAAAAACAAAAACGATTTAAATTTTTTTGTAGTTTATTGCACTTTTTTTGCAATTTATGTAATTACTATGCACTTAATGCATACATATTATTAAAATTTGGGCTATAATGGTTGTATTGATGTATATCAACTTGAAATGCTCCCAAAAATGGCACTACAGCATGTAAAAATATAATATAAGCTCTGGCGGACTTGGTTCTATGGTAGGTCTTAAAGGGTTAAACCTGCATGCTATTAAAACGCCATCAGATAGTTGTGATTGGAAAAACACTTCTGGTCATATAGAAGTTTATGGGAAAACAGCTTTCTGTGATGACTGCTGTAAACACTTTCCTGCTGAGTTTATGAACTCAGTCACTCATTTTGGGTCACACTGAGTAAAAAAATTATATGTTTTATAAATCTTCATCACACCAAAATGGAGAATTTGCTGTGGTATGAAACCCTATGCTCACTTGCCTAGTTGTCAGTCACAAGTCAGTAGCCAATGAGTGTGCAATTTCAGTCAGACCCGCCTCTAACTATTATATCCAATACTTCAAAAAATGGGGCTTAACAAAAAAATGGGTGATTTCACTGAAGGTGGAACCATTCAGCTACATATGACTTTAAATATAATTTAAAGGGGTGTGTTTTATAAGCGTTCATCCTGATTACAGTTGTCACGAGGAGGGATCGATTCACTATTTGAGCCAGTCTCAAGTGGACTTTCCATTAATTGCAGTTTTTAGGTACACAAGATTTAAATAATTTGCGATATTTGTTATTGTAATGGCCTTTAACTTCTTTCAGGGTACTACAAAAAGGTCAAAGCCAAAAACATTTAATGCCAGAAAATGCTTGGGATTGGATCGGACATTAAAAAATATTGTCATTGTGTTAATTTGTTTCACCAACATATAAAAGGTAAGACAATTTAATAGAACATTTTTGACAACATTAGCAAGATTCATTTAAATCCTAATTTTAAAAAATGCATATAGTACAAACATTACATCCAGTGTGAAAATTAAAAAAGATGGATTGTGAATTGACTGTTTTGTGTAACTGCCTGGCTTTTCCACGGATACTGTCTTTGTCTGTTTTCCTGCGAGCGTCCAGGTCTCTGTCTGTATTGCAGTGTTCTGTTATTAATTCAGTTTTCTGTGTCCTGATCAAGAGGGTTTGAGTAGGACACCAATGCAGCTTTCAAAAAAAGACTTTGGCTCCAGCTCGCCTTAAAAAAACTCCTCATCCACCCAAACCGCCACACGTGCCCTTTTCCTGTCTCCTTTTATTACGCAGCCATGATCCTCTTACGAAGGCTTCCTCTCCAGTGGAATACCATATGTTTCTAGTTAAGCCCAATTTCTTTTTCTCATCATTCAAGACAAGCATTTGCCAAGCCAAAAGCATTGAGAAAGCCCAACTTCTGCCATTCTTTTTCTTTTTTTCACCCGCCTGACATGTCTCAGAATATTTCAAATTGCTGAGGTTTTAAATTAATTTACAGCCACAACAAAAGAGCTCAGCATTTTAATAGCATTGTAAGTAATTTTAAGTTAATTCAGTAACCTTTGAAATAGAGTTCAGGCAGCCACTAAATTGTGGTTGCTGTTGATGAACACAGAGGTCACACAGAGGGTTCCAGCTTATTCATCAGAGGATTACTGGGATATCATTTTTAAATTGTCTATTTTTTTTTATCCAATGGCACAGTGTGTCACCGAAACACTGTGGAGAACTTAAAAACATTCGCTCGTTTGGTTTCAATTATTTTTCTGGCTTCAAAGTTTTCGTTTTCGCTCGTTCCGTCTTTGAATTGTTATTGTGTTTAAAATTAGGCAAATACTTTTTGGAAATCAGCAAATTTGTCTTTGTAGATTCTTTCACTGGACGGCTCTGCTGCAGGATGAGCGTTTGAGGTCAACTTTAATGTGAATTTTCTTGCTATGAGGAAAAATCTTCCAGATGAATGCAGAAATGCAGCTTAAGTAAGTGAGAACAATCTGCATTACTCAAACTGCACTTTTTAACTCCCGCCGCCAGTATATTATCTACACAGTCTTTAAAATCCCTTTTCAGCCATCACTGTTTCACAACCAGCATCAAGGAATAAGTGGCTTCCTTCATAACGCATTCAACAATATGAGAGTATGGCTGTGGTGTCAACTCCTTTTTAGTGTGAATTTTCCCCCCACATTAAATGTAAGCTGTTATAGGGCCCAGAGGAGCTCAGTAGTCTATTTTCCAATGATGTTGTCAGCCATGTGGCTTACACCCCTGAGAGGTGAAGGTAATCAGCCTTTTCATCTCCAGAGAAGAGGCAATGTCGAGGTCCTGGCTGACTCCATATTTTCCTCAGCCGTCCTCGCCGCGTTTGACCAAAGCGTCCTCTTTATGGATTAAATCTTTAATACTAAACTGGAGCCATCTCCCTAGCCGTGCTTTAGTGTGACACCATGTTTGATGATGATTGTTATCATTTTGATGATGAATATGTTTGTGTGTTAACAAAACAAATGGCTTATTTTTGGATTATGAGCACAAATTCTGGTTAAAGTCTGTATCCACAGGTTAAAGGTTTCACCTTTACAGTTACATTGAGATGTATCATTTTATCAGCATGTGTAATATATAAATATGCCAGCGTGTTGTTATTTAAGTCTCCAGCCTATTCAAGTAAATGTGTGTTCTTGCTTGTTCAAACCTGGACCCAGATTTTTTAATGCATCCTATTTAATTTTTAATTTTTATTTTTGGAAAGCTGTAATTTGTTTCAGAGTCAATATATTGAAAAATGGAGGCTCCAGTTTGTAGCGCGCCGTGCTGTACATGGCTCTAAAATGAATGAACAAACAGTAATCAGCACTTGGGGATGTGATCAAAACCCAGTTTTAAGAAAAGGAGCAAAACCCTAAAGTTCCTCATTAAAAGCTTTGAAATCACTTTTCTTCTCCGAGCTCATCCGTGTTTGCATTTCTTTTGTGTAGGCGTTGAAACAATTGCTCTCTTCTGTGCACCTCCCTAAAATAGCAGACGTACAGGGCTTGTAAGAAAATTAGTCAATTTAATTTCCTTGAGTAATGAAAATGTCATGCACCATTTAATAAAACTGCAAGAAAAAAGTCTGCGTTTCACACGCTGGAGATAGCTAGGGCCCCGTGGATTTGAAACTTTGACAGTTGGCCCTTTTGATGTTTTCTCTGAGTTTTGTTTCGTTTCTTTTTTTTTTCTTGATGTGATTTCAAATTAATCTCAACAGCTTGGATGTAAATATGAAAATGAGACTTGTTTGGTCTTCCCCTGACAACCCAGAGCACTGCTGGCTGAGGTAACTGATATCTCTTTCCCCTTTAAACTGCAAATTATTTTACGTTTATGAGTTTGTCTCATCTTCAAGGTCAAAAATGTAATTTTTGCTCTTTCAAAGGGTTATAACCTTAAAAGAGAACCTCAATCCTTGCTGATTAATAAGAGACTCCCGCATTTGATGTTTCAACTGTGACATTTTAAACTTTAAATATTTTATATGCATACCTATGAAAAAAATGAAGATATGCATTCATGTGGAATAAACGCTATTGCAGAGAAGAAAGGCTGGGCCGGGTATCATTTTAATAGAACAGTTAGAGTGCAATGGTTTTTCTTGGTGATTTTTATTTGAGGTTTTTATGTGTGCGCAAGCTGATTTAAAGGCACACTAAATCATTGGGGATGGGGAGTAGTGGATTATGCATTTAATCAAGGAGTAGGCCTTGGGAGAGTGGCTGGCCGAGTCACTAGGGCATCAGTGAGGGGTTGGCTGTAACATGGGGTCTATCCTCTTTGTTCCTCGTTATAATGGACCATTTTTACGTCGTTTGTTAGGAAAAAAATGATAGAGCGCGTGCGCTTGCTTCAGCTTTGTTCCTTTACTGGAATTATGCGACTGCTGAATGTGTTTAAAACGCTATCATTAGGCAGTGCTTAAACTCAGGAAGCTCTCAGTACCATTTTTGCTTTTTGCACAGCATGTTTATACTTTGGTAAAAGTCTAAAAATCAGAGTTATTGTTTACAATATGGAGCAGAAATCACATGGTTCTGCTTGTACTGCACTGGGTAACTTCACAGCTAGGCTTGTTTGCACATGTATAGACAGCACATATAGTCTGGCGCAGTGCATATATTCTTTTAGTCCATCATACAGGTCGACTGGTGAACGAAAATTGCTGCTGTTTCAGATCCGGTGACTGATTTTTCTCTGGTTAATTAAATGATTAGTCCCCTTAAGTTAGAAAAAAAAGTTTGCTGGCATTTTCAGATTTCCCGTATCACATTTTACCACTCGTTGTGACTAGGACCTCTTTATTTATTGAATTATAGTTTTAACTGGAACTATCTGTCCAGAAGGCCACTTTGCCTTTTGTAAAGATACTTGATTTAATTGCTGAAATATTATGATATAATTGAAAGCAATCCAGATTACATCAAAGAGTTTGGCCTGTAATTGCAATTGTAATTTTCATTAGTGATTTTTTTTTCTGCACTTTTGTCAAACACATCACGGAAACAAAAAGCTTTGCAAACTGCACGGTGGACTCTGCAGTGTTTGTCTCGCTTCTGTTATTAGTCTTATCGTAGCTCCCGCAGCGTTTCCCATGAAATTAAAATTTTCCATCAGCGGTTCGGTTTTTAGACATGGGTTGACTTGTGACGTCACGTTGAATACTTTCTCGCACTGACACTGTACATTATGGGTAAGGGTGCATGCATGTTTAAAAACTGTCTACAAAAGGATTTTTTCGCCCACTATGGTTAAGTATTTAATATGAGTGTCCTGTCAGCTTCAGACAAGTCATCGCCACTGTCTCCAAGATGTTCCCATTACCACTAGTTCTTTGAAAATTAATATGTGTGCTTAATGCTTGATGACTTGCTTTCCTACTGGCCAGCAGAGCTTAATTTATAATTGAAAAGCCACAGTGTGCTTTGTATGTCAGTGCTGTGCAACTGTCTCAGGTCTTAATCAGGATGACGGCATACAAATCAAGAGTGATTTTGGAAAGCAAAGAGAAACACTCACATTTCAGTTTTAAGTTTCATGGATGAGCTTGTGAGCTAGAAAGCACACGCTGGATATTCTTCTCATAGGTTTTGTGCAGATCATTTAAGATACTGGGGCTTGTGTGTGTGTGTGCATGTATGTGTTTGAGGGTGTTCAGTTGTTACTTATGCTAAGATTGCAACTTTTTTTGTCTGTTTGTTTCTTTTAAACATGGGTTTAGTCAGCAATGCAGTTGAAACTCTTTCCCACCTACCAGCGCATGCTTGACTCTTCTGCACAGTTAGATGGATAGGTGAAATATTTACCCAAAGTAGGATTTAAACAGGGACATGTTTTCTATAAGGGCATGGTTTGTTTTCTCCACCTCTTCGCTCCTGTGGGGGATTAATAGTGTCAATCACATTGACTGGCACCTCTCAAATCACACCCTTGCAGCAAAGTGGCTGATTTTGTCAGGGAGAGAATGGCGTTATCGGTAGAACCTTGTTTAGAGACTCACAAAACCGCTAAACCCGCAATTCATGGGAGATCTGTTTACAATCTGCACCGGCCATTGACTGCTAAACAGCCCGCGCAGATCCATCCTGGGCCACTCCGAGGAGGAGAGGAGCAGAGCAATTACATCCTCAAACAGCAATCTGAGGCTAGGTCGGCATGCAAACAGACATCAAGTGCACACACAAACACTGACAGATTCAGACACGAGCAATACGTTTGCTCAAGACTTTGCAGAGTCCTGTTAAGCTTTGGGTATGAATATGCTTGGCCTATCTATAGTGGCGGATGTGTACCGTGCAGTACAGTTATTTTGCTGATTTGTAGGCCCGAGTATCTAATGTTACTTTCCTTCTTCCGGAAGCAGGATAAGAAATTTGCAACGTGATACCTGAAATTTCTTCATACTTGAAATACTTTTCGGGAAAAGTGCTTGGATTAAAAGAAAGCGAACAAACGGAAACAACATTTTTGTTTACAAAAAACTACAAATGACCAAATGCTAAGAGGGTACCAGCATCAAGTTTGCATTAATGCATTTACCATTTACCATTTACCATTAATGTGACACATTAGATAAATTAATAAGGTCTGTTGGATGGAATTCCAATTTCTGTTCTCCTGTCACTTTTCTCATTCAGGCAGTTGGTAACATTTTGAATCATTTAGCACACAACGATCGAGACATTTTTGGCACCGTCGCCAGATTTCAAACAGCAAACTTTTTAACAAATATATTTGCCCAAATAGCCAGATCTGTATGTTTTCACCAAACTTGATAAAATCCCAAACAATTGCAAAACTAAGCTGAATTTCCTTCACTGAGCCTAAAACTGCAATTAAACCTAGACAGCTTCATTTCCATGTAACAGGTGATGCAGCTACTCAAAAAATCTGGATCCAAGTGCTGTCCTTTGAACTGACTCCGCGCCAGACGGGGAGGTTTGTTTGCCTTACAAAAGCAACGTAGCAAGCTATAAAGATATCACCAGAAGATTAAAAGCATTAGAGGCAATGTCAGTGGATCATTTTATTTTGCCTACCTTATTGCTCGTCAGCATGTTTTTTTTTTTTTGGTTGTTAAAGGACATATGGTCTTTTAATCCAAAGTGGTTGATTGTTGTTTTTACAGCCCTGGATGTGTTTCTCGATCAGAGTGCACTAAATCATTGTTTCACCCAGTGAAATATATAAATTGCTTAGGGTTGTCCAGTGGTGCACATTCTTGTGACGTACTTAAAATAGAGATGCACTTATATACTTATATATATATATATAAGACAGACATAATTTTTCTGTTACGTTATGTTCAAGAAATCAGTTACCGTGTGTTATACAAATGTATTTCTGGATGAGCGCTCACTGGTTTAAAAGTCCTGCATAGGACAAATTTGTCAGTTTAATATTTACTGTACATTAAAGCAATATGTAACAATAGGTGTCGTTCACGCTTTACGGTTCTCGAAATGCAACTGCTATTCTCTATAGTGCCTCTGGCATTAAAGCTTGAGGATGATGCAAACAGCTAAGTATATTGCTCCATCCATTAAAGGATTTTAATAGTTGAGTTACATTATTGATTTTATTTTACAGTGATAAATACATCACTGATTGAAGGTTTTTCCACATCAAAGATGAATTGCATGAGTCTGGCTTTTCATACAGTGGGAATCGAGATTGGATGTGTGAAAGCCATAAAGTCTGTGTGTGTGACATCTGTGCTAGTACAGCCTTTTCACAGTATTGTTTTACAAAGCTGTAATGAGTAATCAGATGAAGGAACCACAGTAGCCGTAGTCTTAACGCATTTTAATTTGTTGTCCAATGTACGGTGCGTCATAAAAATCAAAATACACCAAAATTGCGCCGTTCTCTACTTGAACGTACTGCACGTGTTCACAGCTCTTGTATAAAAATCTAATTGATTTAGTTTATAACATTAAATGAAAAAAATAACATTAAACTCAATGCAAGTTAAAGATTATTTATGTGTTGAACGTATTTATTTATTTATTTTATGTAGACTGCAGAGGGTAAGAGATTGTTGGTTGGTTAAGCATCTCCTGTCAACATGCCAAAACAAGACACAGTGCACTGTAGAGCAATAACAAACCAATAAACAAAGAAAAATGAATATATCTAACCACGTGCATGTGAGAATTTTTATCAGAATTTTGGTATTTAGAAGATTCAGAGTGAATGATGATATGTGACAATCAGTCACAGCAATTAGTGTTACTGTTAAGAAGCCTTTTTGTTTTCTCTCACCCATACAGAATGTCACAAATAAATCCTCACTTACATTTGCATATTAATTGGATCTGAGACGTCAAGCATCTTTCATTAAGCAAAATGATCTGCATATTTGGAGACATAAAATAGTTTATTTCAATGTGGGAAAAGAAGTCATTGAAAATTGACCGCATATGGGATGTAAACTTTGGCTGATCCATTAACCCTTTACCCCCTGGCAGCATATCGTACACAAAGCAAAAACAGGCTGATTAGCAATGGGGATGATGTTTCTCAGCCTCAAACAATGCTAAGTAAAGGAGCAACGAGATCATGTGTTATGGTTTTGGAACAGGTGAAACTTTTTTGTAACGTTGCAGTTTTTGTGTTATTGAACTGAAAAAGCAAATCTGATTTAAAAAACAAGAAAAGGAAAATTATCTGTGCTTCCTGCGACATGGGAATTATACAGAACTCCACACAGTGACTGATTGGTTGCATTTATTGGAGGTTTATCTAGAGGTCGCACTAATACAACCACAAAATGAACATATAGAAATTCAGTCTCTGTGGTTAGATGTGGAGGTATGTCATATTAGAAATCAGAGATGCAGTCAGAAACCGGCAGGAAATGATGGGTAAATTATCCCCATGACTTTATCATGTCAGTGGTTGCCCGGGTTCATCAGACAGTTCAAGTAGCTGGTACTGGAAGACTTCCGGTAACATTTTGTGATTGGGGAAGCCATGAAACATACCCGTGCCGAGCATTGGCAACAGCTTCGGCTAATTTGAACACCTTTGCTTTAACTTCCTAAAAGCTGTTGATGTCCAGAGAGGGCTTACCTCGCGTGAGAAAGAAAACTCGTCAGTTTGGTTTCCTAATTTGCATGGGACTGCGTGTGCCTAAAATACTGATGCCTAGTGAATTCGGATGAAATGTCACGCAGTATTTTCCCAGAGAATAGACTGGACATTTCTCTGGAAAGCTCTGAGGAAATTTTGAATTCAAATATGACATAAATATTACCTTGAACTTGAGGATAAACTGATTTGACTTTGGTGGTTGAAAAATGACAAAACAGGTCACATTTTTTTTATCACATTTTTCTAATGTGATAAAAATTCCAGTGTTATCACATTTTACATCCAAAATCCTCTAAATGGGGAAAGTATTGGACCATTCTGTCTTACTCTTTGAAGGATAATTTCAATCCCCTTGGCATAGGGCTATAAAATTAAGTACATGGAAATGCAGTCCACATTTATGAACATTTGTGAAGGAATGGATTGTTCTGTAGAGCTCACTGAATTTGAATGTGGTCCTGTGATAGGATGCCACCATTGCAAGAAGTCAGTTTGTGAGACTTCTTCCTTCCTAGATATTCCACCATCAACTGTAAGTGGTATTTCTGCAAAGTGGAAGTGTTTAGGAACCACAGGCACTCAGCCGCGAAGTGGCAGACCACGTAAAGTTACACAGCGGGTTACTGAGGGCTGAGGCGTAGTAGTAGTGCATCACAGTTACGGCGCCTCAGAAGCTGCAGAGCTCCAAACCTCCTCTGGCATCAACATCAGCACAAAAACACTGCACTGGGAGCTTCATGCTCCTGTAGGTGAAATGCAGGGGTTGGGGGACTCCAGGCCTCAAGGGCCGGTGTCCTGCAGGTTTTAGACGTGTCCTTGATCCAAGAACCGCGGATTTAAATTGCTAAATTACCTCCTCACCATCCCTTGAAATTCTCCAGAAGCCTGGTAATGAGCTAATCATTTGATTCAGGTGTGTTGACCCAGGGTGATATCTAAAACCTGCAGGACACCGGCCCTTGAGGCCTGGACTTCCCCACCCCTGGTGTAATGTGTAGGTGGCCCAGTACTTTTGTCTATACAGCTTGAAGTCAGCACGGACACTTTTCTAGTAATTATTCTAACTGAAACAAATGGCAGTTTTGACTAGCTGGACTATGTTGCTGGGTTAGAGACCTTTGTGAAGTATTCATGCTTGTTGTCTACTTTTGTTGACACGTAAAGCCACACACTATATAACTTATGAGTCTGGAAAAACATGGATGTTAGCCATAACTTGATTCATTAGTGGACTCATACAACTTGGTATTACTGTAATTGAACTGAATTGTGCCCAGAGGTGTGTCCTGCACGCACGCACACACACACAAACAAACAAACAAACAGTAGAGCTCTTTCATCGTATATCATTTTACTTAGCGTCATCATGGATTCATGATATTGGAGCGACTTTATTCATTTGTAGGACATTACATGTTCTTTCTTTTGCACTGCACCGCAAAACAGAAGTGGTACAACCAGTCCGGAAAGCTGGAATGTACCACAAACGTTATAAGCAATTGCACAATGTAAAGAACCATATTTTCGAGCTCGACATTTCTGCATAAATCATACTTGCATTTGAATCAGCACTTCTGTTTTTATCTCCTTTTCGGATTAGGCCTTGAGGGACCCAACCCCGTGATTATCAAAATCCCTCGTGTCATCTGCAGTTGTCTTTCAAAGTTATTCTCAATAGCTCCGACTCTGCCCTGCTAATTACTCCAACAGCTAACTTCCCTTGAAAGCATCATTTGAACATAATGTGCTATTGTCTTAAGATTGTGTACTTCCAGTGATAAAATTCTCTTTCTCTTGGTGCACTCTGTTCTTCAAAAGTAAATAAAATCCCAGGACAATAAGAAATGCCAAACAAAGTGGACAACGGGGGGAAGGATGTTGTTTGTCTGAAATCTTTGTGTGTCAGACACAGCCATGCTTTGTTTGCTGTGTCTGTTGGCCAATCTAAAGGGAAAAGTGACATTGGTTGTTTCGATATGATTAAGACACAGAGGCTGGTAATGGAAAGGCTGTGTATCGCATGGTCTACATAGTTAGGGGCTAGACTTGTGAATAATTTGATTAGGTTGCAGGGGAATATATCTGGAGGATTATGTAAATGGCGGTGCCCCCATGCAGAATTCTTTTGAACTCTTCAGAACTCACATCTGCCGGGGTCGACAGCTAGACAGGATGGCTGCCTTCTTGTAGCCTGATTCCTCTGTGTTGGAGGAAGGTGTTTAAAGGTCATTTTTGGTACAAACAGACTTGTCCTCAAAGACCTCTCTCTTCTAAAGAACTTCAATTTATTTTTTGTTGATGCCCGTGCAATTATCATTTTCTTTGAGTCAACAATAGCTGAGCTTAGGACAATTATTGTTGTATACTAATTAGCCAGACTGTGTGCGTGTGTGTCACCGGTAACCTCTTGCATGCACAGGATATGTACACAAAGGAATAGCTTTGACCTGTTTACAATATATTTAAGGTTATATCTGCCTCTCCCTCTGTGCCGTCTGATTATGAGATTTTCCCCCAAGCCTTATTTGGTGTATTTCTGGGTGGGGATATGTTTGTGTTGTGCACTATGGCAACCAAAGTCAAGGTGACCAAGAGCATGTAGCACACATTAGATTACCAGAATAGAGGCAAGCAGACAATGCAGTGAGCACAAAATGGCATTTATCTGCAGCCTTATTGTAGGGAATTTTGAGACCATCCTTTGGCTGACTGTGGATTTATTGTCTTGGTGAGTCTGACCACTGTTAGGTGTATTAAATCACAGGGACCAGTGCTTGTGCAGTGGCTTCTGTGTATGCTGTGTGGCTGGTCACAAACACCTTAACAGAAGTGAAGAAGTGGGTATTTTGGCTTTATTTGAACCACATTTCATAATAGAAAGTGTTTCTGTGAAACCTCTTTTAACATTTGAGGAGCTTTGACACCCTTATGAAAAGATAATCCTTAAGTATTGTTGAAAGACTGAGCGAGTGCAATAAAGTAGGCATTTTACTTGAAAGCCGTTTGAATTTCACTCGAAGCAATTCCATTATTCTGCGCTGTAAGTGTTCTGAGCTTATTTGATCAATCGCCAGAAAAGCTGAAATGGTGTAATATTAGCAGCTGGTTGAAAATCTGGTCAGCTCAGAGCAGCACGTGTAGAGTATTTCTGGCAAATTATGCTGTGCTGCGGCTGCAAGCGAATGTTTGGGCCTTTGGAGATGAATTTGTGTTTGAGGCTGCTCTGCAGAAATCCCAGTGCCAAAACAGTAAAAACACGGTCATTTTGGCAGGCCGGGAATCTGTGGGATTTAGTCTCGCTTAAGAAAAGTGGAAAAGAAAACAATCAGGCTATTACCGCTCTTAACCTCTTGTAACTTCCGTCCACATATGAACATCTATACCGTGGAGGATATGTGAAATGTGTGGAAAGTGTGACTTTCTGCTTATGGGTGTTCACAGCCAGTTTCCTCTCTCACAAAAGCCAAAGTCCTAAAATATTGACTGAAAATAAGCCTGACAAACCTCCCACTTCCCTTCTTTCAGAATGCTCTCTTTTTTTTATTCCCAGGAATGTATGCAGGGCACTAAGCGGTTACTTTACCAACAGGAAGGATGATACAAGGACATACTGTAATTATGTTCAAAGATACAGAATCAGCCCAGTTTTTACTTGTAAAACTTAAGCAATCAGTTTTGGAATCTAACAGAATCCTCTTTTGTGGTTGTCATGTGCTATTGAAAGAGTCTGTTTTGCCCCGGCTTGTGACCACTTGTTGAAGGGTTTGAGAGTGATTTAGGGAGGGCAGCTGGATAACAGAGATTTTATTTATCTATTCTGAGAGCCCTTTATTTTTGCGAGCAGTTCTCAGCTTGCAGTTGCTTGACTTTATGGCAGATTTTCTGAATTGTGTGGAGTGAGTATGACTAAAGGGAGGAACAGCTGTGGGGGTGAATGTGTGTACTGTAAAAAAATGTGAAGAAAATGGAAAATGTCAGAGATGTTAAACAGAGGGCAATCTAGATGTCTGGAAGTGCTGCTTAAAGTGCTAAAAGCTGATTTCCTGTGGCTCTGTTCTGGAGAAAGGAAAGAAGGGCAAAACATTTTCCAAAGATCAGGGACTTTTGCATGGGAGATGTATAGTGTTCTCAAAGTTAATGCTCTCTTAATTCAATATATTCATATTTTGACTTTATAAATGAAAGCTTTTGATCAGGTATGACCTAAAAAAAATCACAAGAGTCGCTAGAAATAGGAACTTTTTCGACTATGTTTCTCACAGCTTTGTGAAACCTCTCCAGGCATCTGAATGTGCGATTGTTCTGTGCCGCTACGTGTGTGAGGATAGATACAGAGGCATTATTACCCAGGAGAGGTCATGGGTCAAGTATTAAGCAAGCTGCCTGCTTGGAGCCCTGCATCAGAGATTTCACTCTGTTGGCCCAGGAAATACTCCTGTGTCTTGTCTAAATAATCAAGGAGTCCTTCGGCGTACAGTTTTAGAAACTGATAAATAAACACAAGAGACTGAGACTAAGAGGAAGTATCACTGCGAGAAGCCCACAGTGCTAAAGTGAAGATTTTCTTCCTCTTAATTACAGATCAACAAAGTGGTGTTTACAGGTCCTGGCTCTGGAACAGGAATGCCCTGTTGGCCGTGCGCTTTTACCTTTAGTCTCATTTTCTTCGTTTCATAACAATGTTGTTTGACCTTCTACATAGGAACAATTTGTTTTTAGCCTCATTCCTCTAAAAACGCAGGAAAACAATAGAAGCGGCTTGGATAGGAAGTCACATCTCACCCTATCAAAAACAGATTAGAAACGCGAGAAAAGGCCAAAAAACATGTATGCATGAAAACAGCAGCACTGCTGGTGAAAACAATGAAAGCACTCTGGATGATTTTCATTTGATTATTCTGTCCTGTTATATTTGTGTACCTGCCGCCTACTTACTAATGCTATTCTGAGTATAATTAGTATAGTTGATGTCAATTTTGTGATTATTTGCAGTTTTATTAAACATAGTTTCAAAAAAAAAAAGACCTTAAGCTCTCTCTTTTATCTGATCAAACTGCCATCATCTGAAAGTTCCTGGCTGCCTCCTGTTAGAATCTCTAAAGAGGGACAAAGTTAGAGTGAGCATTATCACACAAACTCAAAATAACCCCAGAATTCAGACAGTGCCTTATTAGGTCATGAATCCACAATGGGAAGGAAGTGTACAAAAATTTATTGACAAGGCGAGTGTTTCTTTGAGTCCAGGCACAGGACAAGATAACCTAAGTTGGAGCTGCTGGCCGTGACTTCTTCTCTGAGACCAATTAAGAAGGTTTTGCATAGTTTAAGATGGGTTTAGTTGAATTAGTTAAGGTAAAAATATGTGGGGCTTTGAATATGCTCGGCATACACAGACACACGTTACTACCTCAGAGTAACTGGATAACTTATGTATCTTAATCATTTCTATATTATTCTATAGCTGTAATATCTTGGAAGTGACAAAATATGGGAAAAATGTCCTCCACACCTCTGTTACTGTCTATTTAAGAATATTATGGTTTAAGTTTGCTCTCTGATCACATGATAGTCAAGCCTCAAAACTGTTATTCCAGTTACGTATTAGTTACCGTAAGAACAAGACAGCTTAGTTTAGAAGGTAAACTACATTTACATTGTAAATGAAAACAACCGCGACCTGCCTATTTATAGATACGTTTGTAAAAGCACTTGTCTGTTCCCCAACAAGCCTCACTTGTGTTTTGTTCCCAATCCTGTCCTTGAAAAGGACAAGAAAACTGACAGTCCATGGGTGTGTGCTTGCCTGCGTGTCTGCGTTTGTGTGGCAGTTGGCTAGGGTGGGGTGTATGGCGTCACAAGTGCTCCAGTTTAGGAAAAGTGACACTTTGCCTTGAAAGACTCTTCAGGTCAGCTAGATAAGGAATTTAGTGGCTTTATCACAAATGCCACTATTTAATTTAAAAGGGTGAGGCACTTAGGATCTGGCAGCAGTCTTTCAGTCTAGTGATAAATTTGCAAGAAAGTGGAAAAGATTGGAGCCTGGGAGCAGATTAGCAGGATACAAATATAGAAGTGACATTATAGTGGGTATTAGTCAGGTGCTGAACAAGTGGCTGGTTTCTGATAGCCCTGAGAACAGGGCCTGACTGCAGGCTTGTAGAGTGGGTGGGTGGGTGCGGGGGTTCTGGACACACTACAAATAATAGAGCAGTTAGTATAAATAAGGCCAGTTGTAGCGCTTCTAAACAGCTTAAAGCGCTGTAGAATATTTATAGTGCCTTATCAGTCTCAGTTTTGATAGCATCGCGTTAAATAATGAAGCTATTGCATTAAACTTTGTTGATTCTCTGTATAGCTTTTCCTGTCATCGTTCTATTTTCTTCTGGGTAACAGTTGAAATATGTAGAAGCCTTAATCAAAACAGAAAGAAGACTTACCCTGAATTACTCGTTTTGTTAGAATAGAAACAAACACTCACACAACATAACTGCAGTTGTCATGCACAACCCTGAAATAACCCGGTTAATGATATTAATTACTAATGTAGTCAAAAAGAAGTTTATTTTTAAACTACATTTAATCCTCCAATTTTCTTCATTTTGCTCATGTATAAAATGTTGTCAATTTAAACTGACCCGTAGTAATTTCAATATATGTGCTGTATGACACACACTCCTTAAATTTGGATACTTACACTGGTACATTTGCACCATGATGAATTTATTTGCCTTGCTTCTAAATTTAGACAGGGTGTTTCCTGAAATCAAGCACGGCACGAACGGCAACACAACACAACGCGTGTAATGTTAATGTCTGATAAAATAATATGTTAGGTTGTTGGCTAGCATCAGTATTTAAGGGGCGTCCACACGTGAAACGATTTGCTACTACGAATCATAGAAAGACGGTGACATTCGACAACTTCAAATAACAACGGGCGACTCAGTTCTGGCAACTTTGAGCCGAGTGAGTGAAGTGACTTCCGGTGAGTCGCTGAATCACATATGGCAGGGGGATAAATATGTTAAAAGGTCAAGCAACCAGAGCCTGGGATGTCCACTAGCAGCCGACTAATGATAAAGTCATATGCGATGAGCACGCTTGAGTGCAAATTAAAGGTACGAAACATTGTGACTTGAGACAGGGCCAAAGAAATGCTTACGTTTGAAAAGTTCTAGATAAATAATAGTTAATATCAAATTTTAATGATACGTTTTCTTTAGCTTGACCGACCTCATTTTTTCACCTAGTAAGAGTTAACAAGACATTTCTTTTTGTACTGCTCAGACTTTAAAATGTTATACTTTCATTGCAAATCAAGTTATAAGCTAACCAAATATTGCTGTAATAACTCAGCAGCAACTTTTAAAAAAAATATAATGTGTTTGGTTACATATCTCCTACATACACCTGCATATCTGCAGATGTGGAAAGCCACTTCTTTTACTTTAATTCCACTCTTGTTCTCATTAATTTCAATACTCGATATCTCATTAATATATAACTAGAATGACCAAGTTTAACAGTGGATTGAGTCCCTATATGAGATGCTGGAGCCAGCCAATGGTTACTATTTTGCTTCATGATGAACTAAATTAACCTAAAACTAAATTAAGCTAAATTATAACTTTATCATAAAATGTGTAAGTGATACTGTGTTTAATATTGATTGATTGGATTTTCTGTGGCAACATCTGTCTCTCTTTTTCTCCCCATTTTCTCCCCATACATTTCTATCTTTGTATCCTCTATTTTTTAAACTAAACTGTCCTTTTTCCACTTGTCCGCCCTCCCCTCTTCCTCTCTCACGTTCTTTTTTTGCAACAGTTGGTGTGTGTTCATCTTGGCAGCGCTCCATAGTCTGTTTGATGTGGTTTCCAGAAGTCCTGAACTGCAGTCCCTGGCCACTCTTTCTGTCATCGGTAGACCTGCTGTCTCTTTAGCCTCCATTGACTCCTTTTAACCTCCTCCTACCTTCCTCACGTCAAAGCAGCTGCTTTCTTTCCCGCTGCACATTTCTGCATGGAAATGATCTGATTCCCATTATTTGCTAGTAAACTGCCTTTTGCTGTGGACCGCATACACAAGCAGTGTGCGCTCTAGTCAGGCATTCACAACATTGCAGAACATCTTCTAGGCTCTGTTCCAGGCACTGGAGAAAAATTAAAGAAGCCTACTATTTCCCCGTTGTAAATATAAATTAGGGAGGCCTAAATTTATGATCTGCTTTTTAAGTCAGGAGCCTCCCAAGGCTTGTACTTTTTCCATCCCAATAATATGTAAAACTAGATCAAAGTTAATCAGCTCTGTTGAACCCATTTCTACCAGTGACCTCTACACACTGTAATTTGAGTGATAGAAGAAGGAGGGGAAGTAGAGACAACCAGATAGTAGCTTCAAAGAGGGCCTGTAGAGGACAGTCAGTGACCCTATATGGGTGCCTTTCCTGCATATAGCAGCACGTTTAAAGGGAAACTGATAGGCAGGTGAAATATCTGCCACTTACAGAAAAGAGGCAGTGACTGGGGAGGGCAGACAGGACAGAATGGATATGGATTGGGTCACAAGGCTGACGAGGCCATCCTAAGGAAATGAATATTCCTTGCAAAGTACACTTGGTGACTCTTGGGTCTAAGGACAAAACACAAGTGCAAAGGAAATTCATTCCTCACTTTTATTTGGCATGGAGAAGCAGTGGATCATGTTTTTAACATCGCATAACACTTTACATGCTATGTTAGGCTTTTTATAGCGATACTACTTCAAAATGTGCTTTGCTGCGTCCTGACACTACTTATCGTAACAATGCCGAAAATCTTTCAGTTTTCAGCTGAAATACAAGGGGGGATGTATCAGCCAACTTCTCTTTTTTCTTGCTCTGAAGTGTATATGTATCCACTTTCACCCCACCAGCGGAGATGCATGTTATTACCGGGTGGACTTCCACTTTGTATCAGATGAAGGCGGTGCGGTGGAGGCACAGCTAAACATGCCCAGGGGGCTGGAGTGAGATTGGTGTCTCGTTTTCAGGGGCAAACAAACACATACAGGGAGCAGACATGGCTGTCACATCTCCCTTAGCTCCCCTGTCACCCCTGAGGGCAGTGGGCAGGGGCAACCTCTGTGCTCCGGTGATGCCTCAAAAAATCTCCACGTACTCTCGGAAAGAATACACAACCAGACGCACGCTCGCATCGTTTGCGGCGCAGACACACAGATGCGTCAGCATATGTTGCATTTGTTCTGGCTGCTGAACAAACTTTCTAAAATACAGCAAAATTAGTCTTCGGCATTCCCTGGAGATCCCCACTTTGACCTTCTAAGCTGAAAAGCAGCGTGTTTAGTCCACAAACCTGGCTCCATTTTTAACTTTCCCAGATTGATCAGTGATTGTACTGGCGCCGAGCAGCTGTATAGCTTTACATCAGCGAGGAGGAGGTTTAGCGGTTTTCAATAGTATTTCAGGATATCCTTGCTGCTGCTGCTGCAGTTTTTGGCAGACTAACAGCTGCCACCAGCATTAGTGTACAAGCAGACACTTCTTAATGTTCCCCAGCCCTGGCCTCATGTGTCACATGGACTCCATCCAGGCTAACCCACTTGCCATCCGCAGTGGCTGAACTGGTTGAAAACCGTGTGAGACCAGCAATTTGCAGCATGCCTGAAACTATCCTTTCATACCGGTTTAAAGTTAGTAACATTAATGTGACCGTGTTTTAGTGGCAAAAGGCAAACAGAGGACAGACACCTTACTAATTATGTGCGATTTATTATCGCAGATGAAAATTACTTAAGGTCTCTGGACCAAGGGAAATTAGTTACATAGCCCTGTTGCTTATAATTTGACAACACTGCCTTGAATTCACTGAGATGTAAAATTAATTCTTGCAGTTGTTTTCAATGGGACTTTCATGTTTGCTTTGCTCACAGTTAAAAATCTGAGAAAAATACAAATGATTGGGCTTGGCTCAGTAACTTCATTGTGCAGGGAAAAGAAAGCCAAACTGGACGGGGTTCAGTGGTTTTTAGGCCTTTTGAGGGTTGGTGTGTCAGGATTTATGTATTTAATTACACACTCATTCTGCTAATGTAAGTAGAGAAAAAAGGAAAAAGGATAAAAAGCTCCATCAAGCCTATAAGCTTGTAGTTTCCCTCTTACTGAAAGTTGGCCACTGCTGCTGTTTAGCTCCCCTTGAACTGGCCTAATACTTGTCTATTCCGATTAGGATTAGTATGTGTAGCATGGGCTCAGGGACCCGGGCCACGTAATCTAATAAATCAAGATAAAAAACTCTGAGATTGGTTTACAGAGGGCTCGGATTTACTATTGGCCATCTCAGAGAAACAGGGATTAGCACAGCATTTGGTGCTGTACTTACACACCCCCATTCTGTGCATAGGAAGAGCGAGCAAGCAAGAGAGAGACCGAGGCGGCGGGAGGGAAAAAGACTTAGAGGGAGGGGGTGGAAGAGAAGCACTGGCTAGGGCTTTATATTGCCTAACAGACAGCAAGTTAAACTTGCAGTGACAAGGTCAGGTAAGTCCTTGTACAAAAGGCTTTGTTCCATAGGCAGATTAAAGGTCTCTCTGACAGTTTTTACACTTTTGGATCATGTTGAACATATTAGAAGTTAATCTTGTCTGTGAGGGGCAAGAAGCTCTGTGGTCACACGCATGAGGGAAAGCAGGAGAGAAGATAGAGCTTCACAAAAAATAATGAAACTTTTGCGTACATTTTCAACAGCTGATGTCTTCTTATGACCTGGGTGGTGCTTCCTAGTTCCTTATTTCCCTTCTCTAATCTCCTTATTTAGCCTCCCAAAGCCACATGTAACACATACTTACACCACTTTGTGCTGTGTTAAGATTTTTACATGTAAAAGCAAATTTTCCTATTTAGCAATAATGAAGCCGGAGAGTTTTTTCCCCCCTGTCATCCTATCAGGTGGTATAAATGGATAAATACAGAGTTTGGGTTTCACTCTATCTGATGTGGTGAATGCATTTTTAAAAGTTCTGTCGGCATCAATAATAATAATGCATCCTTAGCAACATCACGTGGAGCTGCAGCTGAGCTGCTTGACACAACACTGCATGTGCCTCTCTTTAAAACAATGAGATTATGTTTCCTGAAGTCTGGTTTCATCTAAATATTGTGTCAAAGATGAGTTTCAGAACATTTGCATCAATTTGCAAGTATTTAAAGAAGTCCAAAGGTGGGGTCTGCAGCTGTGGCAATAAAAAAAAAGCTCAGTTTTAAAGACAGTCAGTTTGAACTGTACTGTGAGGATTTTATCATCTGCTTCTTTAAAAGATTCAGAGAAATCTTTGTTTGCAAGGATCAAGGCCAAAAAACAGCACTGAATGCCCTTGATTTCTGCACTCTGAGATGCCATAATATTAAAAACTCACGTTTCTCTTCTGCAGTGGAAGCACTGCATGGACTCACTTCCAGGAAATCCTCAGGAACACAACCATTGTGAGCAAACACAGTTCATCTCTGCATCTACAGGTGTTAATGCAAATCTGTGCCATGCAGAGAGAGAGAAACAGATAAACAAGGTCCAGACATCCTGCTACCGTCTGTGAACCTGAGCGTCTTTAAGAAAGACTCAGGTTAAGTGGAAAACTTTGTCCCGCTTTAATTTTGTTCCAAATCGCGGATGCTGCCGTGTTCAAACTAAAGACAAGAATGACCATCTTCAGTGTTATCACTGCAGAATGGTCAGATGGCATCGGGGTGAATTAACATGGTCATCTTGCACCTTTGTGATTTCACCTTTAACGCTGCACAGTACTTACAGACTTTGGCTCAGCATATTGCTGCCATACAGGCGAGTCTTTTAGAGAAGACCTTGCTTATGTTAGCAAATCACAGTCTAGATTTTGTAAAAGTCCAAGAGATAAACCGGCGTGCCTGCAGTTCAGACCTCTAGTTCAGAAAACATTATGAAATGAAGAATACTGTAAAGAAGGACCCCTTTAAAAGTTGCTTTTAATATTATAGCAGATGGTCTCCACACTTCCTAAATGTTTATAGAGTGCTGTTAAAGAAAAGGAGATGCAGCTGCTAAAAACACAACAACAGTATAAAATATCTTTATACTAGTTTCAGTTGAACTTTAAATTAATTATTTGACATTTTATACAACAAATCCAACATGTTTGGACGCAGAGTAACAGGTAACGATGAATGCGTAATGTTTCTGATTTTGCAAAATGTAGATTTAAAAGTACAGTGTGTAGTTTCAGCGTAGGACAGCAGTTTTTTAATTTTTTTTATTTTAGCTGATAAAAGATCTTAAGATTTATCGGGTGTTGTTTTTTCTCCAGAAACTGAGACTAAATGACTAAAAAATATCCACCTGAAATTTGAGCTCTTTCTATTTTCTCTCTGCCTCCAGGGTTTCACATAAAGTTTTACATATCAAAAGTGGAATGTCCTTTCATCTGCTTGCATGTCTTGTTAAGCAATATCAAACACGGCAAATTCTTTCTACATCCACATATAAAGGTTGAAAAATCCTAGCAACACATCCCAGCTTGTGCAAAAGAGGCCTTTTCTTTTCTTTTCTTTTCTGTCTTTCTTTCTTTCTCGGGGAACTGTTAGCAATATCACTGGGCAATTAGCAAGGAAACGAGAGAGAATTGGAGAAGCCAATTACTTCTGCGAGTTAGCTAAAGGCCATTTTAAACTGTGTGCCCATGACATAATAATGTTTATGGTAAATATTATAGTTGGAGACAGTGAGTGCATGGCGTGAGAGGCAATGAAAAAAAAGGGCATCAATCTCAGATCGAGAATAATTTATTAAGATCTGAGATGCGGCAATTACGTGGAAAGGACCAAAAAGAAAAAAAAAAGAAGAAGCCAACTCTCCAGGAACCGCATACATGATTGCAATCTTGATTAAATCCCCCTGGATCTAATGAGTTGATTTTCTGCTGTTAATATTGCATTGGCTGATGATGGATTCGTTAAGATAATGGAACGAAGCTAAAATATAAATGACTCCCTGTCAAGGAGCAGATTTTCGTCATTTTCTGTCTGACACCTCCGCCGTGGGGATTTGGTGAGGCCTTTTTGTGTTTAGAACCATCAGGATCTGGAATACTAATTGCTCATGTGTGGACGCTTCTAATGCTTCTCCTCCTCTCTGCACCCCCTCACCACCGTCGCCACCCCCTGCCTATCCTCTTGGTAAATATCTGCTCCACATCTCTACGCAGAAACAAAGAGAGCAGCTTCTTTTCTTCAGTGCTGATGAAAGTGTTCCTGTGCACGTTTGATATATTAAAACACATAACATGATACACCAGTTTCCACATAAGTCGGCTCATGTTCTGCGAGCAAAAACTGTTAAGTCACAGAGATATGACACAGTGCCAACAAAAACAGAAAAATAGTTTCTTATCGACCTGTGCTTTTTTTAGTAATATGGCCTCGTTTGGCGCATGCAGAGCAGCTGAGCCAGTCTTTTTGTTTTTTGCTCCGTCGCCCGTCTAACGTATAGAATATTGATCACATCAGACATGAACTACAATCCTGCGTGTATAATTTTATTCCCAAATGTGGTGGGAACCTGTAATAATCTAGAGCAATGCTCGGATATGAATGTCCTGCGGTGACGAGAGCGTCATTTCCAAAAAGAAACCCCACCACAGTATTTAGAGCTACAGCGAAGCGAGTTTTCAGTCGTCTGATTCCAGGGAAAAAAATCACACAGTTCATGTAAAAGAATCTGATATGTAGCTCAACATAACACACCTACCAAATTCCAACCCGTCCTTCTTTCATTTTCGTAATTACCATTGTCGTCGAGTTTCATGCTTTGGCCTGACCCTTCCTTTGTGGCGATTATGATATTGTTTCTTTTCTTTTTGTGTTTTTTTGTGTGTGCGTTAGTACAGGGAAACCCGTCTGATTGGGCCATCTGCAAGATCCCTTTTCTTCTGTGTGTCACTTTTTGTGTCCTTTAACATGATTTTACTAAAAAGTCTTTTTTAATCAATCAAGAAGCAGGCAGAAAATAGGCTTTGTCATGGCTAGGCCCAGGGTCGTGTGATGCCTGCTTTGCCTGGTGACAGGTCTTCAAAAGGGATAAAAAGGAATATTTTGGGGGCAAAACGGGGGTTTCCATGGCACCGGCACTTGTTGCACATGGATCACCATTCTTTGGTTCTGCATGAGATTGAGGTTTCAAAGGGCTGGACAACAAAAATTAGGCGAGGAGGGGACAGCGGAACTGTGTAGGTAGCTGCCCTCAAGCCCCTGACTCTGTCCTCTCCTAGGGGAAAAGGAGAATAGGAGCCAGAAGTGACAGAACAAAAAGGGGCCTACTAGGTGCTGTCAAATATGCATGAGTAAATGATCAGTTGCTCACTCTGCAGTGCGTTTAAAAACTCAGAAGGAAACACAGGCTAGAGGACATAAAGTACAGACCTATTCAGTGAGAAGTGTATTCTTGTTGCGGCTTCCACTTCATGTAATTAGAGGTTGTTTCATGTAGAATGAGGTCACGTAAACTAGTAAGTTTCTGAGTTTATGTGTGGGAAATGAAACCAGGAAACTTAGACAATGGGCTGGCAGTCATTACAGCAACGAGGGTTATTATTTAAAACTGTTCTGTTGAGATGAGTAGCTTTTCATGTGTTCCTGTTATTTAAATTGGTAATAATTGCAACATTACAGAGGGATATATCTGCTCGTCTTGTGTACCATCTTTAAGTTTAGAGAAAGCTTTAGTGTATGCGGTTGTGGTTTGCCTCGTGTGCGTATACATACATATATATGCCATCGGCATATGCATGCATGAAAGCAGCTGCATAGTTCGTAGATGATTAGCTTGGAGCTCCTTGAACTTCTGTAAAAATGTTGTTCGTGCTGATTACCTTTGTGCTCCACCTTGAATTTCTCTAACAAATACACATTATTCTGACTTTGGGAAATGGCATTGCGAGGTCAAGGTTTTTTACGTGTCAGGAGTCCTTTAAGCAATTTGCAATAATTTCCATAGCATCATCACTGCCACCCCAATAACAAACAAGGTTACACACGTGTTGCTCGCACAATCACCGCCAAACATGTTTTGGTGTTGGAGGGCTTCAGCTTGTTTGCACTTGGCTAAAAAGAGGTCAAAAGCTCCAGAAGCACATTTACCTGCAGGTACTGATCCAGACCGAAGACTTTTTTGGCATTTCGAAAGAGTTGCATATCCCTGCCTTGCTATAATGACAACTTATAAGGGTGAAATTTGCAATGTAGGGATTGTGTAGCTGCATGCTTTTCTAATTTTTTGTGTGTTTATATATTTATTTTGCTATTTCAGGTTCTCAACAATGAGCTTCCAGTATGTTTAAAAGGTTGCTGCAGTTGGGATATGTTTCTTGATAGGATTTTATCATGCTAGGCATGCTCTGTTTCCTGATGAATATATTAAAATTATTACTGTGCAAACAGAGTTTCTAATTACTGACCTGCTTGCCATTGTACTGTGCATTCTGTATGCCCCCCTTCTTCTCCATGCCTTGTTTATTTATCTGCACCAGTGAATACAGAATAGTCTGTGCAATGTCATTTCCATCCACATGAAAATGATTTTGAAAATGCCAATCTTGCCTATTATACAGTGTAATTACTTGTCTGCTTTTTGATTTTATCATATCTTCAGCCAGTGGGAAGATACTTGGAGAGGCTAAACATCTTAGCAAAGCTTGTCAGCAGATGATTTGGAGTGGAAAAAAATATCCCAATGAAAGTGCTATCTGTCACATGTACAAAACCGATGACTGTAGTTTACTGAAGGGTTTACCCAGTGTGCGTATAGCTTCTTTTAAGACTCGGGCATCGAGTGAAGGCATGCCATTAATGGTATGTATGTAGAAGGAGAGGTTTTTTCGGGACGGCTAATAAAAATCTTTGAGACGGTAAATTTGTGATTCTCATGAATGACGTTTTTCCCAACTACTCCCTCAACAAAAACATTCTTAAAAGGCATTTAAAATATGGGTAGATGGCACTACCTTAATGCATTCTTGCACTCTGATCAAGCATTTGTCTTTTACCTTTGTTTCCACTCAGCAGGTTTTTCAACTCACATGGCCAAAAACGATATTTTTCAAGTTCAATTTGTTTGTCGCCGCTGCACCTCCGACATGCCGTCTCACTGTTTCCTTGGACATAATGTGTAAATATCTGACCCTATGTATGCGTGTGCACTGTCACCTATGTTACCGGAGCATTTGCACTACATCCCAGAAAAGGGCAACCCTGTTGTTTACTTGTCTGCTTGCAATGTTGCACAGGGGGTTGATCAGCAGAGTTGATAGGAGCTGCAATTTAAAAAGAGGACACTGCAGCTCTGAACAAAAACAATTAAAGGAAAATGAAAGACGGCCCCCAAGGGTTAAAAATAGAAAATTATCAACATGCATGCTGGAATTCACTACCCCGCACACCACCTCGTGCACCAGCACCCACCCCCCCTCAAACTTACTGGGCCTGCATTGTTATGTATGATCAGATCTGCCAGTTCTTCCTCTAAGCTCCTTGTCACATTTTGACTTAATGAAGTGCAACTTAGAAGGGAATTGGGTTCATCATGCTAGTCGCACGATGCTCCCTTGTTGTAGCAAACAGGAGTGGCATGGGACCGAAGCGCTACAGCGCGAGTCGTTATCATTCCGGTCAGTCTGTTTAACACAAAATTAAACAAAGAACTAATTAGTGCCTCATGAATTAATAACTGCACTGTTGCCGAGAAGAAGTTAGGTTGCTGAGGGGAGATATAAAATAAGTAGGAAGATCAGGTTAGAATTATTATTACTTTTTCTGGGATGCATGGGCTCTCAAGGTTAGGAAACTTTTGAGAGGATTTAAGAGTGACTCAACTGGTTCTGCCAAAGTCAGTTTCTGCCTTGATTTAAAACTTTGTCTGCGCTTATTGATGTCATATACGAGGGTGTGTTTGTCTCCGCATGAGAAAAAGCAGCAGGTTCATGTTTTAACAATGAATGCCATTTTTCCACAATATGAATATGGAGATATCTCACCACATACTCTGGCCCCGTCAGCTGTGTTCGTTATCTAAGTAGTATTCGAATCTCTGTATCTCTGCCAACAAGTAAGCTTTGCCCCCAAGGTTTCAAAGGGAAGTGATTTGTTTTATTGTTTGCTCTATAAGACTGTGTCAACTCACCTTCAGCTAAGACGTAGGAAGCTACTATTAGAATAGTCCAACTTAATTTATTTCTGGCAAACGGCTGAAATATGAACAGACGTGGTTCATACACGACTGTACTCTGTACAGTTGCTCCCCATGCTTCAATGGGCTTTACAAACTATAGTCTCCTCCTTCAGTCACTGCTTTCCCCCAGCTGGGACATGGGGCCTGGGTATCTGTGCACTATTATTCTGCATATCAAAAGGAAAGGAGTGAACAAAAAGTACCCATCTTCCTCTTGCATCATCTGGAGGCTCGTTACATTATGTCAGCCACTGCAGATTAGATTGAGCTGGGTAAATGTATGGATTTCTCGAGAACATGTATGCACGTGCATATACATCGGAATAATCAGTGCCTGGGTTTATTTATTTTTTTAATGTTTTTCCTTTGCTCTTCTTTTTAGATGAGGTGAGCTCCTGTACGCAGTGACTCCCCAGGAAGAGAAAACGAGGTAGGACAAATCCCCAACATGACTGATTACTGTCCCCACCATCTCCCCTGTTCATATCTCCAACAATATCAGGCATCTTCATTAATCCCCGTGGATCAATGTGTCTGGGGGTTGTAAAAATTGACAAATGACTTATTAGAATCCCACCGTTTTATTTTCCAACTGATTAACTCACAGCGATGTTGTACACTATACAGGCTCACTGATGTATCTGTTTTCCAAAGAGGGCCCCCTCTTTCTCTCGTTCTCTCTCTCTCTCTCTGTGCCTTTCTCACTATGGGTGATCTATACAGAACCAAATGCACTCCTAACACTGTTTGTGAGAAACCCTGTCAGGCTGACTCAAAAACTACTACAACCGAATTATGCTTTTTCCTATAAATACACCCATTTTGTTTCATGACATAAACAGCTGTTGAGAAGTGTGTTAGCTGACTTGCTTATTTACATATAGAATATAAAAATACAACTAATAATCTATTAGAGAACTGGAACTTTGCACTGGCGGTAATAAAATCAGCATGTTATAGCGCTGCAGTTTCTCCATTTTTGCACGCTATACTCTTGTTATCAGGGGAACTGTTCTTTTATGCCTGTTTTATGTTTAGATGTTGTTGTAGCAGCATCCCACATTGTCATCTCGACGAAATAATATAATTTTTTCCACTTTATGGCATTTATTACTGTAACAGACATTAGACACAGACATCTAAGTACAGATGACATCCACCAAATTAACAAGAGTATAAAACCTTTTGTTGCTGATAAAAAAAAAAAAAAAAAAATCTGCCTCTGTACAATTTGACTCTCGAGAGGACACTAATGACTTGTGACTTGAAGAAACTGGGTTGCTTTTTTTTTCTCTCTCCCTGAGATGAAACCTTCTGTGCTAATGATGTTAGCTGGTATGAGCACAATGCTGATGTGGGAGTCTGTCATAAGGATGCATACAACAGCCCTTGCCCCTGGCCTCCTAGTCAAGAGGGATCTAAACATTCAGAAGTGACAGTCTGGGCTGTCTCATGTCAAACCAGAGACCCCTCGCTATCACCGGGTGTGGGGGGGCGGGGGGGTTGGCATGGCCGGGAATTGAGGTGGAGGGCTACACCAACACTCCTTTGTTTCTGGTGGTGTCACTCACGCACCAGAAAGAAGACACACTCCCTGTATCAATCAGAACCTAAGATGCACACCCAGCGCGCTTCCCAGATTTCCACAAAGATTGGATAATTCATAGCAAACAGGAGGGTCAGCTGAGATTTCTCTTTACACAGGTATGCACTCGCACTCGGGGACATCTTTAAACAAGTTCCTTTGGAAGTCGAAGCAAAGTTAAGATTCGACTGCTGTGCAGACTACTTACAGACTCCTGCCTCTGACCACATAACAACAGCATAACTGGTTACAGTTAGTTTAATTGGCTTTTGATATGCGTTAATGCAACTAATCATAAAGGCCAGCTTGCTCCAACACGGGGCTGGCATGACACACACACACCACCCCGCCCCCTCCTTCTCTTTTTGGCTCCCACAGACGTAGAGGCTAGAAAGTGGAGTCCCTCTCTTAGACAGTGGGAGGAAAATTAAACTGCCAAAATTGTTTTCACTGGTTACAGGGGGTCTCGGGGGACCTCAAGGCTTTTAATTGAGCTCACCGAGCAGAAATTTGTATGGCTGCTTACAAACAACATTGATGTCTCCCTTTTACTTCTCTTTGGTCGCAGTGATAGATGAGGCAGACTGGGTGTGATTGTTAAGTAAGGTGACGATCTGCTAAATTGTTTGTTCTATATTTGTCCCCCCCCCCACCAGCACTTGTAGATCTTTAGAGAAAATTTATGACTGGTTTGAGAACGATAGATAATTGAAACTCAGACTCTTTGTTTGGTGTTTTGTTAGTTTTTCAGAATTTGTGTGTAGGAGGGCAATGATTCTGTAATAAACACGAGTTCATTCAGTCACAAATAAAAGTAAATAAAGCCCACAGTTCGCCGTAGGAAAGATAATTTGTCTCACTGAGAAAAAGAGCAACAAGTCATGTAACTCAATTTAGTATTATTGTATCACTCAGTATAGTATAATAACAAAAAAGAGAGGCTGCCTTTTCGTTTTCTGCGCTTTTCTTTCTCCTGCACTTTTTTTTGTCCTTTAAAATTTTTCCAGTGTGTCAAAACAAGCAAAGGCTACATGGAAACGGCAGCCCTGTGTAAATATTTATGATGTAACATCTCCATGTGAATAGACTTTCTTCCCAATCCATCCATCATTACCGGCATATCGTGAAAGCCCACCTCCCGGTGGCGGCTTAGGGCCTTAGGAAGCTCAGACAGGAGCGGCGTGTCCCCCTCTCATTCAAAGTATTTGTTTTTCTTTTGACTTGGGGCAGCCCAGCTGTGAGGGCATTTCATGTGTCAGCCCCTCCATTTTCATTCAGGGCTGACTTCAAAGCCCATTTTGCTCCATTGTTTGTGTGACGTGGCTGCTGGACCTGAAAATGCCCAAACAGAAAAATGCGATGTAGGTCAGGTGCCCCTGGAAAAAAAAAAGTGATTCTTATGGTCAAAACATAAATCCTTGGTTACCGCCTAACACTAGCTCCTCTGCCTGTTGTTGCTCACATTCCTCTTTATTTGTTCACAGAGGAGCTAAATGGAAGTTAAGAGTAAGAATAAAAAGGCAGTACTTCAGAGTGCTTGGCAGGAAATCAATGTTTTAAGTCTAATCCTTTTTTTTTTCTTTTTCTAATTTATAACATTCCACTCAGGAACAAAATGTCAAATAGCTTACTTGCTGAAGATGTTCGCTAAATTATATTAGGTTGGAGATTGCGCTGAAGCTCTGATATTTTTTGGCTTTATTTGCTCCCGCTGCTGCGAGGGAGACTAAGAGAGAGACACAGAGTATCTGTTGGGGCCTGTGCGTGCACACTTCTTTACCTTGTGCAACGGTCTGAAATGTGAAACATGTCTTCATTTGGTACAAACAAAGTGGGATGAAGGATCTGCTGGAGTTTTTTCAGGCTCGACAGTCTTTAAGAATGTGAAGGTGCAGTAGATTTATGAGGTTGTGTGTTTGCAGAAGTAGGTAAGTCTACTGCCTTACCTAAGTGGATTACAAGGTTTTAGGCTTTTCTTCTTGCACAACTTATCGGCAGAAAATAGGCGTTGCAGACGTTAGCGAAATATTGCCACCCAGACTCTCATAACATTATCATTAGCCATGGAGGATTGCTGAAATGTGATTAATACATCACCATTTTGACAGAGTGAGGCTGAAAAGGTAATATGGATTATTACAACGGTTGTAGAGCTCAATACCGCCATCCAAGTTTATCCATTTATCTGCAATGATGAGACTCCTTTGTGTTGTATGGCATTGTAACATCTATCTAAATAACAAAAGATATCTCTCCCATACACAATTGTTGTGCTGTTAATATTCAGCCCATGCAACAATGCACATGGGAATGGAGTGCGGAGACAAAACTTGACTCAGAACGGGGAAAAGACCATAGAACGTTATGAGCATTACGAATCGATGCTCAAGCCTCTAGTACTGGCCACTTTTTCCTTGGCTTAGGTATCTGATTACCTTCAAACAAAAATATTGCTCCTGTACTGTTCAATTACAACTGGTTGAGTGCTGGATGATGCAATTCACTATCTGAGAGCTATTTTTTCTTTCTTTTTGTATACACTTTGTGTGTGTTTCATTTAGTCGGCCTTGGACGATACACGTTGAATAAATGCCATTTTTCTGCCGTTTCAAGTGCCTCTTTTCTCTCTGGATCCATTCAAGCTTTCAATACCTTTTCTCCCCCACTCTTCTCCTGTCTCTTTTTTCCACGAGCAGGAGGGTTTTACTTTACTCCTTTGTCATCCTAATTGATTGCATTAACCTTTTGAGTATTGAATTTCCTGTGCATCACGCCGAGCACAATGTGGAATATTATCATAATCCTTCCAAGTAATGGACACAGGGCAATCAACAATGCTTTAGGAAAAGTACATCTTTGAAAGATGGAGCGTCATATTATTTTCAGCCCAAAGACCTGGATAGAGTAAGACTTTTAAGCTTTAAGAAACTTTGTCAATAAGTGAAGTATGCTTGTTTTTAACTAGTTAAAGAGGTTAGGAAGGCTGCTGCCAGTGTTTGTTTTGCAGGAGGTAAAAATGTCTTGGCTTAATGAAAATTACTTGTGTCTAAAGACTCACGCAATAGACTTTTATATCTATCTCTTTTAAGCCTATCTCTTATAGGCTTACTGTCTAAATCTGGAAAAAATTTAATTGTGGCATAAATAGCACGACAAATTTTGTGCTGGTTCCAGATATCTCGGAACTCGGATGTCACAACTCCAGTGATAGCGTTTTTCTGACTGGGACTCACCATTACATTGAGAAACTGAATGACATGACAGTTATTGCTAACTAGCCAGGTAGCATAACAGTCAGCTTAAGTATTCAGTACATTCAATTTACTTTTAGGATTTCAAAACAATTACACATTTTTGCTGCTCTTTCTAGCCAAGTTGCTTCTATCTTCTCATCAGATTTACTGTGTCACTGTTGGCTTTCCTCAGGTAGCTCCTCTAACTGTAGCGATAATGAACCAGGACGGTGTTTTACCTCAACAAAGTGTCACAAAATGTTTTTTAAGATGACACTTTGGTGCGTTGAACCAATGGCAGCTCTTTGAGTGTATGCACTGCCACAGAATGGTTTGCATAGATGATGAGTGGATGATTCTTCTGCCAAACTATAGCAAAAGTAATACAAGTGCCTATTGTTGAGCACTGCTAAGTTTTCAACTTGCTACAGTTGAAGAGAAATTAACACGTTATTGAAGGCAAATTATTCACTAATAACTCGAGAAAAACAGGCAGACATTTGGAAGAATCAGTCCAAATAGAGTTGGTTTCAAAGCATTATGGGGTCACCTTGATTTGAAGCAGAATAAGGGAAGACAAGCCAACTAATGCACGAGTGGAAGTATAGTCAAATCCTAAAATATTAACGGTTAGCCTGTTAAGGAATAAGGGAGCACTTACACAGATGTGTTGCTTCAAAGCTTGACTGTGGGTGTCCCTGATCCTTTTTGTTGTTTGTTTATTTGGGTGTTTTTTGTTTCTTTGTTATGCTCGCGTAATCGTCATGGCATTAATCACACGTTGAGGCAAGCTAGCCAAGCCTCACTTAGCAGGTAGCATTAGCAAAGCTAGCTGCCTGAACCAGCGACGTCGCTCCATGATTTCATTGGCTATTGGCTGCACTGCCATTTTTTTCATTGGTCGACGCCTGACTTCAGAAGTAGAATTTCTTTCAACTTTCAGTGCAAGCAGCACAAGCAAAGTAACGCATCATTATTGTCATTATTCAGTTCAGCAATGTGTGACGTGACACCATTCAAAGTGAATGAGAAGCGAGAGCACTGAAGCCTAAAAAGCATCCGCATGAGTCGGGCTTGTATTTAAATTCATTGTATTTAAATGAAATGCCTTCATTTAAATAAAATTTTTGTATTTACAGAACTTATTTTATTGATTTTTAAAAATATATCTTTCATTTTGATATTAAATTGTTTTTATCTTTGTATTTCTATATACAAGGTGCCAGAGATATTTGAAAAAATACTATAAAAATAAATGCTAAAACATGCAATTATACAATATCAAGTTGCATTACTTAGTGATTGTTTATTCGGGAGTTTTGTTAGACTGACAGTGAATTAAAATGAGGACCCTAACCCTGCATTAAAAAAAATGTAAACCTATTTTTATGTTTTAATTTTAAAGTTTCATGTTGATGGGTCAGCACAGCCAAGCTTTTGTCCCAAGGTAACCCTGTGATTTAACACAGACTTTAATCTCTTTACCTGCTTTACAATAGGCTGTTTTGGTTGTGCAGTGGGGGTGTAAGTTGATTTTCCCTGTTTTCTTTTCCTTCGAACTATCCAGGGCAAATCTTTCCATATTGTGATATTATTATCTGTCTTATCTGGCTCAGAATGATATAGATAAAAATTTGGGCAGGGACAGTGAGATAAATGTAAATGGACATCATTGTATTCCTTGTATGAAACTGCACCTAGGCTATTTTAATAATATTAAGGCCCCAAGCCTAAAACCTACAGAAGACACTCCAAGGATAACAGTACAATAATTGCTTGTTAACAAGGATGGAGGTAACCTGTTGGCCTATTGAGTTTAATCTGTTGCTTTAGCTATTTTATTTAAACGCTATGGTAAAGGAATAAAAAGTAGTTTATGTTGCAAGACCAATGTAATACCCATAACTGTCTTATAAAGGCTTAATGTCAGAAGGCTTTAGGGGAAGTGTCAGTAGAATAACACTGATCAGCCTTGAGCTTGGGAATTAGCGACAGCAAATCTTAGAGCATAACGTGACAACTGGGAGAGTTTGGAGTGCGCAGAAACTTTTGCTGAACAAGTTATTTTATGTAGCTTATTACAACGTATTGTATTTATTCTGAATATTATACCTGCAAAGGCCACCACACTTGATGGAGTGTTGCAGAACAAAAGCATGACAGTAACCTGCATTTAGTCAACAGCCGGTATTATGCTGCGTGTAGCTGAACATTAGTGGTAAGCAAAGATATAATTTTTTTCTTGCAGTGGAATGAAATGTTGTTGATCATCTACCATTCACGTCCCCCATATGTTTATCGCACAAACAGCCTAGTTGTTGTGTTGCTGACTTATACAGAGTGTTGTTTGCTTCTGTGTAAATATCAGCATAAATGCATTAAAGTAATTGATTGTTGAAAAACAGACAAAAACTGTTATCATGTTTCCCTGGTAACGGCAAGTATTATTTGGGCTGTGTTGATGAACTGAAGCAAAACACCCTGTAATTCATATCAACTCTATTATGTTTTTCAGCTCAAATAGGAAAAATCAATTGAAACAAGCTCTTATGCATGGATAGATGCTCGTTATGATCAATACTATTTTCACAGGGATGGTGCCTTTGAGCTTGATTGAGGCCAGCTTATACAAAGCTAGCCAGTGGTGCTCGGGACAAGTGTAGACAGGCAGATATTCAGAGGGGATACAGTCACTATTTGGCCACATCTTTTGGTGCATCCCACCTGAGTTATATTGATCAAAACAGAATCATGTGATTGAGTGTGGATGTGGGTCAAAACATAAGTCAAGGTCAGTCAGTAGCACAAAGCATAATCCCGGTCCATCTTTTGAATTCCATCAGGCATCACTGGTATTCCACTGGGAACCTCTGTGCCCTCGGCATATGAAAACTAAAGTCCCCCCCCCCCAGTTCAATTATACAAACCCGTGAGCTTCAGAATATTGACATATCTCTGTATTCTGAAAATGTCATGGATAACGATCAGGCTGTTCACCAGAAAATGTTTCCACAGAAACCAAGATTTTGAGTCAAGATGTAGAACGTATTGAATTTGCAAACCGGCTGTAAGGTCAGGGATACCTGCCTGCAGGTGTGTTTGATAAGCACGAGAGCTTGTTTCTTCCAAGGCTATTGTTATCGCACATCCTTAGCCTCGCACGGCGTTCGCAAAATAATACATATCTTAGTGTAAACCAGGTGTTTTGCAGAAGCTGTGATAAGTGGGTTGAGTGGTGTGTAGAGGTTACATAACAGATCTAGTTATGCTCAGTGATCACTGTTAATTTCCATTATCACCAGCCCGTTGCACAGAGATAGACTTTATCCACAGATATAACAAATTGTAAAACTTGAGAAATGTATTTCAGTTCATTGGTCAGACAGAGCTGTCTAATTGCTGACTATTGTAAAGAGGACAAGGTTGTTAAGTTTTCTGAATCAATTAGGACTTTTCAAATTTAAAAACTAAAATAAAAAAAACTACACCTGACCACAGAACGTGGTCAACCGCTCGCGCAGAAAACATTTACCGCATGGGAGAAAGTGGCTTATTTCTGTCTTACCTGTTGCACTCCCGTTTGTTAATTTGTGGCGAAGATATGTGGAGAATTTCAAAGACACAGTTTATCCCAGCGTGGAAGCCCTTTCTATGAGCTGCCCTTGCAAAAAGAATTGGCCTGCTTATTCACATACCTTAACCTGGCTCATTCACAAAAACATATCAACTCCCCTCCAATAAAGTGGACAATGTGGACATTATTTCTCCTGCTTGGTGTTTTGGTTGCTCTGTGTTTACGTGTTTAAAGCCTCAGTTTTGCTGTATGCAGCGACAGCTACAAACAGAATCTTAATTGATCTAATCTGGTTACTGCAAGCTATTTTCAACAGTTCCATTAGAAAACTCCCATCCTCCCCCACTCTTTCTCTCTCCCTTCACCTCCCACACTCTCTACCCCCCATCTGCCCTGACCTACATGGTTGTCACATGGCCCCGGCTCCCTGGCTTGGCATTTTATGGAAAATCTGCAGGAGATAAAGCCACAGGGTTTAAAGTGTTATCCCTGCCTGTCCTTTGAGAAGGGCTAAACACTGAATGAGGTGTTATTGCATCAATGCTGTTGGACACACACAGGCACCAAAGAGGATATCTTCCTCCCTCCTTCCCTCTCTCTCGCTCTCCCCATGTGTGTGTCTCTCCCTCTCTCTCCTCAGTTTGATTGGATTTAGTAGAGTGTCACCACTGTGACTTTGGGGGATTTCTCTTTCCCTGTCACTGTCTTCTGCATGCTTGCTTGGGTTATTTACTTAACTTGTCCAGAAAATGGACTGTGATCTGCAGCTTAACGCCAAAGCTAGGGAGAGACAAGTGCCTCGTGGTAGTTAAGATATGCTTGACAGGCACCTAGACACTCAGTTGACTCTCTGGCTTGCTTACTCCCTCGCTGGTGCTGAGGGCTTAGTTTTGCATTGTGACCGAGTCCCCTTCACACTGTTGTCTGCCTGTAAATTTTCTGCTGCCCTTGCTATTCAGCCAATTACAGCAAAAGAGCTTTAGTGATTTTTTTTCTTCTTCATTTTTTTCCACCCTTCTCCCCTTCTCCTGGTGTTTTTATATATTTATTTTACAAGGGAATGACAAGCATTGCTGAAGGTTAAAAAAATGCTGAATTTCATAGTGCGTATAATGTCATCCTTTTTTATTCTGTAGCCGGACTAATCAATAAAAACCAGCTTCATCTTGTGTGGAACAAACACATACGGCGCAGGTTAATATAACTTCCTGGCCTGCTGCGTTTAAATTTTGAAGCTTTTGTGCTCCTGTCTCACCTTTAAATGAATGAAAGAACAAGGGGCAGCTTAATACAAATTTCAGTTATTTGTAAGCTTGTAAGCTTTCGCTTAATTTAAATATGAAAGATGCCAATATTCATGAATCCCAAAGGTGAAGCACATTCATAAAAATGAGCAGTTTACTTTTTTGGAAAAGTGAAGATGCAAACCTTTTGTGTGGGACTTGAATGGAAGAAACTGTTCACCTAAAGTAAGTATTTAGTTAAAGTTTAAGATTGTCAGAGGTTTTTCCCTTTTGCATATATTTTAACCATTTGTTGTCCTCCAAATATTCCTCTGCTGTGTCCCTGGCCGCCAACCTTACTACTCATAGCTATATATTCAGAAAACTGGTTCAGGAATACACACCCTTAAACCTCTCTAAACAATAATGAGGTGTACTGGATTTCAGCGCATACACCATATGTTCCTCTCAGGTAAGGTTTCTAAGTTGTTTAGTTTCTTTGGCACTAGGTCGTGCTGCAAGATAAGATGCGTGTTAAAGGCCTCTGAAAGACTATCAATGCAATGTCAAATGTAATGCGGAGCCACAAAGCAGTTAAAGAATGCATCCAGAGTGCTCTGCCATGTTGCATTCTGGTGCTAAAATGACCAGAGCAAATATCTTCCCAAAATACTGGATAAGATAAGGCAGTCGGCACAGCTTTGCATCACTGTGGTGGTTGGTTGTAGTAACGCTGGAGCTATACTTGACGGGGTGAGTGCAGACTTACAACAGTCCCTCAGTGACCAAAAAAGGAACGCCACATAGGTTTTATTGTTCTATCTCTCATAAAAACAAAACCAGAAGTTACACAAGTGATAATTGTGCATAAAAGAAGTGACACCACAAAATGCGCAGTGTTCCAAAACAAGAGAACAGAAGAATAAAAGAGTCTTTCCACCAGTGTAAAATGAGCCACGCCTAGCAGTGGGAACGGAAAGCAAAACTGCTTAATGTGACAAAATAAAGACAGAAACACTCCAAGGGAAAGTTAGAATTAGGATCCTGAAAGATTTATGCCTCCTTTTTATTTATAATTTGTTTTCTTTTCCTTATTGGAATTGAGTTGCAACTGAATATTTGATGAACACAGCCTAGAAGTAAGGATGTTATGTCAGCAAGGAAACAAAAAGTAAAGAGAAACAACCAAGAAATGTATTTTGCAAAGTTCGCACTTTGGAATAAACTAACATGCCTTTGCTTTCACAAGTGGCTTGTTAATTGACTGGTGGGTGGGGGGAGGTTTGGGGGGGGGAGTTCGCTATCTGCAGGTTGTGCTGAGCCCTAGCGAGGCTAGCTGCGCCTTTCCGTATGCACCGCGCCGAGTGCTGGGTACTCTCCGTGCACAAAACACCATCTGCATTTTGCTGTTAACGCGCCTTCACATCCAAGGGAGGATTAGGAGAAAATCCCCAGGTTTTTTTCAACCAGTTGACAAATATCAGATTTGTCTCTAAAAAATTAGCTCCATCTATATCTCCCACCATATGACACACAAAAAAGATTATCTGTAATACCCAGCCAGCTTGGGTGGGGAAAAAGCAGATTAAAGTTTCAGTTTGGTCATATTTACGCAGCCTCTTCAAGTGCGAGACTGTCTGCAATCCACAGTCGACAGACCTCTTCGCAAAGAGTCCTCCCCTCGTGTGTACACCCACCCCCAAGCTTTACCTTCCAGAAACAAGATGTCTGCCTTGAAACAATTAGACATCATACTTAAATAATTCATCATTTCCCAGTGACTCTTTCTCTTCTACGTGTCCTTTAAACAGAGAGAGTGAGCTGCCAAAAGGGCTAAAGTGAATAACAGCAGCAGGTGCCTTTTCAGATGGAGCTTTGTAGTCTGCAGTGGGTGCTGAGCTGTTATTTTAGTGGCCCACTGGTGAGGAGCAGGGGAGGGCTGGGAAATGGACCTGCTAGCTGACCCCCAGACCCCAGAGCTGTCCTGTTAGCACTCCCCCCTCCGCTCCACGTTACCAGGAGTAACTCCTGGCTTAAGTTGTTTTTAAAATCTAACAATGCAACATGCAGCTGTGTTTACCTGTGAAGTTTAAGAACCTCGCTTCCTAAAAATAAACTCCTTTGACCCTCAAGGAGGTCGTTTGTGTCTGCAGTGACAGATTGTAAGGCTGGGCGTGCATGATTATAACACATCAGCATGCATCAGAGGGATTTAAACATACGAGTAAGATGCTCCTCTTTAAGCCTCCACTAAGTCAGTGTGTTCTTCCTGACCATTTCATTATCAAATACATAATCGTCATCTGCCGAGGACAGAACCGAAGGCCTAAGGCCCTACCTGGTGTCCTGGATGTTGACTTCCTTGCTTCCGCTCAAGACCACTGCCCCACCCAGAGGTTGCTTTATGAACACAGGAGCCCCATAAATGAAATTAAGGTGTCAATTAGTCAATTACAGCATAATAACTCTGAGGGCAGACATTTAGAGACAAAGAGAACCTCAGCTAAGTTCATTTCCTCCAGCCCAGGAGCCTAGCGTTTGGCACACGTCACTCCCCACCCAGACTCGCTGAATAAGGGCCCCAGTGCTCTCCCTAATGTTATTTTCCCCTGGATATCTTTTTTGATCAACAATTTCCTTTCATGGGTTTGTTTTTCAGATGCAGGGGATGCACTTTTTCTCTCCCCAATTTGGCTAGGGAGAATTTTATAATTTAGTAATTAAAATCTTTGTTAGGCTTTAGAAATTGCAACTAATTGAATTTAATGGGAAGATGAATTTCAATTTTATTTGATTAGCAAGACCCCTGGCATAGGTATTTATGGAAAAAACTCTACAAAAATATGCTGTGTGGGCTAAGATGGCATAATAGAATTACAGATAATCGGATTTCACTGTCATGAATTTCACTCTAATTTCACTATAATTTTCCATTAGATAGCTGGTTTACAAATATTTGCTCATCTGCGATGGGAAAGGCTATCTGTCTAAAATGATTACCGAGCGAGCCTTCAGAAATATGTCCCTTTTTTTTCTCCTCCCTTTTAAAACCAGATTGCGAGGGATCAAAATTAGGAAGATTGCATTATGGATGTCTGCATCCGGGAGAGCAATGGGGGAGATATGATGATTACGGCCGGGGGATGAAAGCGGTGTCAAGAAAAATGTATGACTGAAAAACATAGGCCTATTCTATCTACCGAATCTCTGCTCTCAACACAGTGCCGCCAAGCAACATGCTATATCGTGATTCATGTAATATCAGCGCCCCAAATATACCTTCTACTTTATACACGTTAATTGCTTTCAAGTATGTACCTTTAATGAGATTTTCATTGCGCTTTTCCTAGCGTATGTATGTCAACGCATATACAGCTACACAGCAATTATGAAAATCAAATGAGTTTCGAAGGAATCATCGTCATGAGTCATGCAAATGATGATCATCAAAATGTGGTGTGTTGCGATCATCGCTGTTGTGGCTGCATCTGCGTGTAAGTTTAATATTCCGCTCCTTCTCCGCTTAAAAAATAAATATATAATGCAATATAAACAGACGTGAGAGGGAATAATATTCCACATCATAGACAACCTCGAGGAACACTGAGGTGAACTCTTGTTGAAAAGCCCCTGCTTCAGAATTAAGCTTTTACACGTTCAATTTCCTGCCAATTTTCAACAACATGACAGTGAGTATCAGGAATAAACTTGCTTCATTGTCTGCTGAAAAACAAACCGTTTTTAATTTGTTGTGTTCAAACTTTAAGACGCAGAGTCGGAGAGGTTCACGCCGGACTGTTGCTCCTTCTGTCTCTCACACCCCCACCTGTGCACTCCACCCGTCATGACAGACCCCAATACCCCACGCCGGCTCACACCCACTCCAGCCTATTCGCTCAGTCACTTTTTTGCCCCCCGAATTGCCAGAGACAGCAAGAGGGGTTCAAAAACACAATCTGACTTTCGGCAAAGGTCAGATTTCTCACTCGGCATGTCCCTGGGCTTTGGGCACAAAAGCCGCTGAATTCACATCTTTCAACTGGGCAATAGCTTTTGTCCTGGGGAATGGAGGACTCGGAGCGGGCCCTGCACCAGACCAGCCCCTCCTGGAGCGCACGGTCAGGGGCAGCCAAACGTCTGGCCCCAGCGGCCCTTTGACTGATGTACCCCTACCATGTCACATGCATAGGAGCGCGCGCACACACGCTCACACGCATACACACTCCACCTTGCCCTCAACATTCTCCCGCATGCACCATACAATACCCTCACGCCACATCAAACGAAAAGCCCCACAGCTCCTTTTGAAAAGTAATGGTTTCGCCCCCAAAGATGGCAGCTCGAGGGTCCAGAAGGCTGTAATGCATGGACGACAGACCCTGCCTCCTGTGGACATTGTTACATGAATAGAATTCACCCTGCACTCGCCCCCTTGATATCAAGTTTTTGAGATACTGTGGAAGTTTTTATTGTTATGCTCCACCTATGTGAGACAAAAAGCATCACAGCGTTAGAGCCAGGCAGATGTTCTCACCACTTCAAAAATTTCTACCACATCAGTGGCATGGGATCATTTTTAGTAACTATTATATTTTCAGGTTTCAATCTAGCAATTCACACGGGCCACAAATCCATTAACAACATATATATTTATTTATTTGTACGGAGACTGACACAAAAGATTTTTATCCAGCAACAGAACAAAAGAGCGGTCGCCAAGTCAGGTCGTGCACAACAAAAACAATTCGATTTCATTAGATCCCGGGCTAATAAAAGTAGTATTTACAGTACAAAGTTAAATCGAGGGTGGAACCTTTTGATAGAAACTCTTTTAAGGTCATTTTCCTTTATGTGGGTTAGGAAGGAGGAGACAAAGCCTTATTTTTTTCCATTATTAGCCAGGATGAGTCATCATAATTTCAGAATCAACCAAAACCAGTTTTATGTACATACTTCAGACTAACAGCACTCAGGAACTGAAGCCCGACCTATGTATTATTGTATTATGGTCCAAAGCCATAAAGTTGTTCATTTCCTCTTTTCTGTGTCCAGTAAATGCTAGTTATACAACACCTTTATTCAGAGTAAACCTGCTGTGGAAAACAGGAATATCCAGTTACCTTTGAAAGTTGAGACTTTCTTGTTATTTTGTGTCGCTCTGTAAATTCCACATTCTTGACACACCACCATGTTTACAGTATATGGGCATTATGTACAAATGGTCCCGAGGTGCTTTGCATGCTGCTGCGGAAGAAACTGCCAGGCAAATAAAGGGTTTGTCTTATAAAGTATTCATTGTCACCTGGTAACGGCCGTCGTTTATCATTTCACCTGAAATTACAATGAAAACTGATAGCTTATCAGAGGGAGGGAAGGAGAACCAGAGCGCTCTGAGTGAGAGACAGAGAGAGAAGCAAAGAAAGTATACCATGCAGGGCTGAAATGGAGAGGATTGCTATATTGTGAGGGAGGGAAAGAGTTATTCGCTTTAAGCTAAATGGCTGGAAAATGTATTTTGTGAAATCTTTTTCTAAGCTTAACGCTTCTGTGATAGACATGAGGACAAGCATATTTACCAAATAGAAATGTGCCTGGCTTTATCCTGCCCTTTGACTATGTACACATCAAACATACAGTCTATGATTTAATAAGTGAGGACAAAATTGTGGAAATATTCTTCCACTTACTGTAGTTGTACTTTATATATAGAGCGCTAATTAAATATGTGTTTAAAAGCAGCTTTTACATGTAGTCACACTGCATTGGATTTAAATAATTAGCCTCAAAGTATAATATGTTTTAATAAACGTATACTCTTATTCTCTAGAAAGCCCTTTTTCTTTTTCTTTTTTTTTAAGTGTTGTGTGCCCCCCCCTTCGCTCATTTGAATAGAGGCAGTGGAGGCTCCACCCAAGAGAGTTGAAAGGCTAGAAGACCACAAAGATGGAAAGGCCAGCCCACTGAGGGAGGGAGAAAAAAAACTGCTCCGGTTCCTCTGCCATAATTTCCTATCAGCCTATTCAGACAACATCACCAACAGCTTTGTCTGTGTGTGTGTGTGTGTACGGGAGCAAAAGCAAGAGAGGGAGGCAGCGCACGAGAGGCAGAGAGAGAGCGCCACAGAGAGAGAGAGACAGAGCAGGGAAGGGGGAGGCTCCATATTCTTTCACCTAACCCCCCCATCACCGTCAAACCACAGGAAGGAGGGGCCAGACCCTAAGCTGCCAATCAAATCCGCTCGTGGCAGCCGGCATTATCTCAGCAACAAACTATTGACAGATTACATGTCAAGGAGTTTAGTGCTTGATTGAAGGAAGCCTCTTTTTTTTTTTTTTAAATCTAGTTACTTTTCCGCTGTATTCCCCCCCTCCAACAACCAACATTCGAATGACTTTCTAACAGAGTTGAGTAATATTATGAAAGTTACATGTCTGAGAGGATTTAACTTCGACTTCCCTGAATATGGTGAGTACTCTTCTTCTTTTCTGTCTTTGTCAGATGTGTTTTATTAGCTAACAGTTTAAGGTGTGCCTTTATCTCTGACTAAATATACAGAGAGGGGAAGTTGTTCATGATTAAACTATGTGCCAGCTCGTACGTATACCCAAGTGTTGCGACACCATTATTTATAGCTCTTTGACAGTGCCCAAAGGTGACTGCAGTATCAAATATGATTGCCTGTTTCCTCAGCACACGCTTCATGACACTGTGTTACATTCAGTACACATGTGAGGAAAGTTCACACAGCAAGTTTCATTTTCTCTTGACAGAGTACGTCTCTCTTCTAGAGAGCGGCACAACTCCCTGTCAGCCTGTTTTTGTTTCTTCTTCTCTTGCTTATTAGTTCTTTCTTTCAGCTATACTTTTTTTCTTTTTTGATAAGCCACAGTTTGAGCCTAGAAATAAAGATATTGGTTTGGCACACACGCAGGAGCTGGCAATGCCATTAGGGTAACCTGAATGGCCTAAGGGTTTGTTGCTAAGGGGACAAAGCAAACAAACTGTTGTGTTGCTTATGTTTTCCACATGTAAAGGGAACAGCAGCAGTGTTAACACCTTGCCAGGTACTTCTAAATAGTGTACATACAGTGCACAGGCTATTTTAATGCATTAAACGGATAAATTAAAAGCATTAGAGGTGAGGTAAAACTGTAACCAAACGATCCATTCGTTTGAGTGCTTTCATACGATGATTCTGATTCATTTCCCTTTCTATACACACACACACACACACACCTGTGAGGCAGGTTTTTTTATAAAAACCTGTAGCTGCCAGGTTAACATCAGTGATTCTGCGCGTACTTTTAGAAAGATAAACTTGTTGTGTTGTAACTGGATTATACGTGCAAGCGTCACTCTCCTCACCACTTATAAGACGGGGTTTTTTAGTGGGATTTAAAAGAAGTCACATTTTATGGTCACATTTAGTTCTTTCTGTTTTGCGCGTGCAGTGTGTTCTCGTGTGTTTTCCATTCGCTTGCACACCAAGTGGTGTCTTCCTTTCATTGTGTGTGTGTGTGTGTGTGTGTGTGTGTGTGTGTGTGTGTGTGTGTGTGTGTGTGTGTGTGTGTGTGTGT